>NC_084612.1:26998487-27125987 GCF_033978795.1 Nerophis ophidion | reverse complement strand
CCTTTTTTTCTATTTGCAATCTTCTGAGGTAAATATCAATTTTTTTCCACAGGCTAATAATACATTTGAAAATAAAATAACAATAATGAATGAACCAAACATTCAAGGCTTGAAGTCGCAAGAGAAAATGCATGAATAAAACGTTAATTATTGGTCAGTTTGCTGGAAGTTTCCCGGAAGAGTTTGTGCTGCAAGGGGTTCTGGGTATTTGTTCTGTTGTGTTACAGTGCGGATGTTCACCCAAAAAGTGTTTGTCATTCTTGTTTGGTGTGGGTTCACAGTGCAGCGCATATTTGTAACAGTGCTGAAGTTGTTTATACGGCCACCCTCAGTGTGACCTGTATGGCTGTTGACCAAGTATGCCTTGAATTCACTTGTGCGTGTGTGTGTGTGTGTGTAAAAGCAACAAATATTATGTGACACGCTGTTAGTATGGAGGAAAAGCGGACGTGACGACAGGTTGTAGAGAACGCTAAAGGCAGTGCCTTAAATGCACGCCCTCAATAAAGTTGTCCAGGTGGAAATCGGTAGAAATTCGGGAGAATGGTTGCCCCGGGAGATTTTCGGGAGGGGCACTGAACTTTGGGAGTCTACCGAGAAAATTAAGAGGGTTGGCAAGTATGAGTATTAGCGGTGAATGTGGTGTTACAGCGGCACCGATGCTGTATAACACTGGCGGGTAAGCTCTAATGCTAAATTGATATTGCCTCAAGGGCCAAATTAAATTACACGGCGGGCCAGATTTGGCCCACGTTCCAGAGTTTGACACCCATGTGTTAAGCAGAGCTTCTAAAACTTGTAACTCATTCACCTTATGTTCAGGATCAGAAATACAAGTTTCTGGATCATACTTATATATATATATATATATATATATATATATATATATATGTATATATATATATATATATACACACATATATATATATATATGTATATATATATGTATATATATGTGTATATATATATATATATATATATATATATATATACATATATATATATATACACATATATATATATATATATATATATACATATATATATATATATATACACATATATATATGTATGTATATATATATATATATATATATATATATATATTATATATATATATATGATAATAGCCTCAAAACAGAGGCAATTTATCTACAGTACAGGCAAAAATACATACATCAGGAGGTTTCCTCCAGCCACAACTGGTAATTACCCTGTGTTTTTTTTTTAACCAAACAGACTCAATCTTCTCTTTTATGGTGCCAAAACTTCACAAACACACACATTTTTTTTTACTCCCGCCCAACGATTCGCAAGTTAATAAACAATTTTTTGCAAGTAAAAAATAATGAGGAAAAAAAACAGGTTGGGGAATAAACTTAAAATTGTTAGTTTTGCATCATCGCAGCCGCATCCATAGCATACCATTGAAAGCCGTCATCGTGACATATTTATGGCCATATTTCTAGAACGACCATACTATTTAAGGTTACATTCTAGCTGAACTGTTTCCCCCAAAATATATTGTCAATAGAACATTTTATTTTTCATAATTTTTTCCGATGCATTGTGTTTTGTTTACTTTTTCAATTAACATCAAAGCAGTGTAGCAGTTTTTAATTGGCTTCAATGCTGTAGGAATATCAAACACTTGTATTTCCCCTTGGACATATCAACCTATTATTTTACCTTTTTATTTAAACTTCTAATCTACCACTCGTCGCCAAAATTGATAAAGTAAACCCTTGCTTATCACTATTAATTGGTTCCAGGCCTAGCAGTAGCAAATTCATATACTTAAAATTGGAAGTATTAATTATAGATGGAATATGTTCATAGCTAGAGCATAAAACAATTGTTTATGACTTTCTAATTATGTTTTACAACATTAAGAAATAACAGCCAAATAGTCACCTTTACAAACACTAAACTGGCCCTAGTGTGTGAATGTGAGTGTGAATGTTGTCTGTCTATCTGTGTTGGCCCTGTGATGAGGAGGCAACTTGTCCAGGGTGTACCTCGGCGTCCGCCCGATTGTAGCTGAGATAAGCTCCAGCACCCCCCGCGTCTCCAAAAAGGGACAAGCGGTTAAAAATGGATGAATGGATGGATGATATATTATAATGTATACTAAATAAATGTTGTTCAATAAGGTTGTCATGTATTCTGTTGTTGATTGAGAATCAGATTATTATGTCTTGAGTGATGCGACAGGACATTATAAGCTTTTGCTTCTTCCTGTTACTTTTCAGACACACCATGTTATTTTCTGTTTTATATTCACCTTGTTAAAATTGAATGGATGGAGATAGAGAGTTATTTTGGTTGTTGTGATCGAATAAAAAAAAAAATATATATATATATATATATGTATGTATATTTTAAATTCATTTTTTTTATTTTTTTACAGTCATTTGTTGTTATGGTAAAGTAAATTCTGATTGCAGTATTTAACTGTAAAATGTTTACAGTGTGTTTAATGTGCTGGCATCTTGCGTGATGCTGTTCCGGCATTTCGACGTAACATTCCAAAAAGCCAAAGCAAAAGCGCACAAACTTCACACACCTTCAAAGTTTTGGGCAACTTTCCAGCCATGTTTACTGCAAGTGTTTACTTGAATAACACAGTCCAGTGTTGGTGACTTCTGTGCTGCCTGTGGTCTAGTGACAACCTGTACCAAATGGCGTCTCAGCTGGAGTGTGTCACGTGGAACCAGATGAACTCGCTTGCATCTTCCATGAAGAGGTAAAAAAAGCAAATAATGTGTTGCTGTTTTAAAGATGGGAAAAAAGAAGTAGAGGAAGCCAGATGGCTGCTGGCCTTCTGCCGAGGGAAATGAGACAGTTGAGATAAGGATAATAATGTTTGAATGTTTCAGTGTGCAAGCTTGTGCTTGTCTTTGAAAAATAACGACTGCTCCTCACTTCTTCAAGGTCTCACTTATAGGTCACCGTGAGGTCAGCCATGTTTGTGATATACATATTTGGAACACCTGCACATTTTAATGAGGGCTGCTCAGTTGTGATTTACAGAGTGGCATGAATCAAATATGCTTATTAATACAGTTGCAGTGCATTGCATCATACTAAGAAGTGCTACTTGCGTTTTTTTACGCACACATTAAGTTAAATAAGGTCATAAGGTCATGTTTATTCCTGTCTTTTTAATGTTTGGCAATCGATTAGTGGGGGTGAGGGTGGGTAGGAGGTGTCAATATGACGTAATCTAAAAATTTGCATAATTGGCTATGACGCATGTATTTTTTTAGAATATATATATTTAGAGACGATAAATGAGGTGTAATATTCGTTTTTAGTATGGCAATATTTTTCTTCTTCTTTTGCTCTATTTCTGACTTGTTGCCGCTTATTTTATCAATACATTTTATTGGCAACACAGGCGGCACTTTGTACACTCCTGTGTTGTTTGAATCATGTATTTATTTATTTGTTTATATTTTCAGCATATAGTCACCAAACATTTTGGAAACGAATACAAACCGCTAACTTTGTACTACTAGGATAAACTGCTACTCTTTGCACTCAGTGTGTGTGCGTGTGTTAAAGGGAGCTTGTTGCTCAAATTATAAATACTAATTTAAAAACGCATGTTTTATGGAACATGATTCACATATCACCTGGAAGGTGAATTGTTGCCTTCCTGTATTACAAAATATTACAAAAAAGTATGAATATATATCTTTTGACTTTTTTTAAACTTGTGATGGCCCTAAATTTACTTATGGCATGCCCATTTGTGATGGAAGATCTTTGCTGTTTTCAAGGACCTAATTTTCGAGTGTAAAAAAGCCTGCCAAAGATCAGTGAAGCGTATTATATTTTTATAGAGCTTCATCTACATCTTAAGATACATTTAAACCAGTGTGGGTGGTCCTGGGAGCAGGTGGAAAAAGTGTTTTGCCCGAGGACAAAACGCCAAAGAAGAGGATGGCGTAAGCGGGAATCGAACTTAAAACCCTCAAGTTGCTGGCACAGCTGCTCTAACTTAAACCGTGTGTGTTTGTGTGTGTGTGTGTGCGTGCGTGCGTGCGTGTGTGTGTGTATATATACAGTATAAGTGTATATACAAATCCATCCATTTTTCTCTCTACTTTATGTATGTATTAGGGGTGTAACAATTAGTTTTAACAACAATTTTATTTAATATAATATTTGTGGTTAAGAACAATATTTTTTAGAACAATACGATACGAAACGCATATATATATATATATATATGTTTGTGTGTGTGTAAATATATATATATATATTTATGTATATATATATTATATATATATATATATATATATATATATATATATATATATATATATATATATATATATATATATATATATATATATGTGTGTGTGTGTGTGTGTGTGTGTATACGTATTTACATGTATGTACATACATGTATAAAGGCTCCATCAACGGAGAATGACAAATTAAAAGGTTTTACCATATTGTTCTGCCGGTCCACAAGATTGAAATTGAGTCATTAGTTGAAACGAAAGTTTTGTAGCCCAAAAAAAGATTTTTAACCCCAAAAATGTTCTGCAATCAAAGTTTTTGTTTGAAATTGTATTTTATTTTTTCACTTTTTTTTTTGTTTGGTTGAAAAAAATACAAATTTCTCTCCATATGCATACACATTTTTAACAAATTGTTTTTTAATGTGTGGATCTGTTGAGTTTGCATTTTTACTGGCTGTAAACTATAGTCATCAAAATTATTAAGAAATACTTGTACAGTCTTGAAATATTTCATCGCGTGGGTCGTCACCTGTCATTAAGGGCTGATGTTGGTTCCCACGAACTAACGAACCACTGCTGTTTTTATGTACTTTCAAGAATCTCATAATCTTGTCTCTGCTAATGTCACTTTTTTTCCCTATTTAAATTCTACATATATTTGTGTTTTTGCCGTACAGCGGCCATGCACCCAGCTATGAAAGCGAACACACAGCCGCGCCCCCGCCCATGCTACTCAGTGCCCAGTACCACATTCACACACACGGCGTCTTCAGGGGGCTTCAGGTCAGTCACACACAAAGATGAGACAGACGGAAAACAACAGCACAAGTAAACAAACTAGATACTCTTCTTCTTCTTCTAAAAGGATGTCAGACGAGTTCCTAGTCTGGCTCCTCCTGTGAAGTCATCAGAAGCCGAAGCCCAGAAGCGTCCTTTTGTGTGCGCCCATCCTGGCTGCAACAAGAAGTACTTCAAACAGTCACATCTTCAGCTGCACGGACGCAAACACTCGGGTGAGTTTATATATAAAGTAATAAATGTACCATATTTTACGGTTTGTAGTGCAAATTGGTATTTCAGCCGCACCTGCCAAATTTTAGAAGAAAATAATATTTTTATTAGCCGCATCGGATATATAAGCCGCAGATATACAGCATATCGGTACAGAAAATTTGGTGAATGTTCATCTCTGACCTCATCATGGGCAACATCTACAAGTTCCGAGTGTTTTCCGAGAACAAGTGCGGTATCAGCGAGGAGTCCGCCGTCACCAAAGACGAGGCGACGATTCTCAAGACAGGAATCGACTACCAGGCTCCCGAGTACAAGGAGCACAACTTCACCGAGGCGCCCAAGTTCACCACGCCTCTGGCCAACCGGGCCACCACAGTGGGCTACAGCACAAAGTTGCTGTGCTCCGTCTGGGGGTTCCCCAAGCCCAAGATCGAATGGCTCAAAAACCAGATGATCATCGGAGAAGACCCTAAATTCCGGCGGATCTGCGTCCAGGGTATATGCTCCCTGGAGATCCGCAAACCGGTTAGCTTTGACGGCGGCGTGTACATCTGCAGGGCCAAGAACCACCATGGCGAGGTCACCATCAGCTGCAAGTTGGAGGTCAAACAGCTGATGATTGCAGAGGCAGACAAGAAGAATTAGGGCGTCATATTCTTTCACGCAGCATGTGCAGACCATAACATTTTGAGCGCTACATGTTGCGTATGATCCCTGGGAGAATGGCTGTGCCAGCAACCTGAGGATTCCTGGTTTGATCCCCACCTTCTTCTGACCTTGTCATAACCGTTGTGTCCTTGAGCAAGACACTTCACCCTTGCTCCTGATGGGTGGTGGTTAGGGCTTTGCATGGCAGCTCTCCGCCATCAGTGTGTGAATGTGTGTGTGTGAATGTGGAAATAGTGTCAAAGCGCTTTGAGTACCTTGAAGGTAGAAAAGCGCTATACAAGTATAACCCATTTACCATTTATTTACCATTCATTTACACACCTTTGATTATTTCCAACACCTGTAACACGGCAGTAAAACACCTGATCAAACAAAACAGAACTCATTGTCATGAATCCACTGGCTGCAGAAGCCAGCTCTCCAATCAACGAAACAGACTTAATAACTCCACGGTGATGTTTTGGTGAATTTACAAAACTTAAAACAATTAAAAAAGAATGTTATTTTAAGTTACCGGTAACACTTGTAAACGTGTTTGCATATTCGCTAATGCTATTGACACTAGTTTGAGTACATTATGTTAGCATATACGGGACGGCGTATATGCTAACGTTTGTTGTGTCCTGAGCAAGACACTTCACCCTTGCTCCTGATGGGTGCTGGTTAGCGCCTTGCATGGCAGCTCCCTCCATCAGTGTATGAATGGGTAAATGCGGAAGTAGTGTCAAAGTGCTTTGAGTACCTTGAAGGTAGAAAATCGCTGTACAAGTACAACCCATTTATCATTTATATACAAATATGCATGAAAACACTCCTACAGACATCACACATAGGGTGGTTTATCCATCCATCCAATTTCTACTGCTTATTCCCTTCAGTCTCACAGAGAGTGCTAGAGCCTATCATAACTGCAGTCAGGCGGGAGGCGGTGTACACCCTGGACAAGTCACCACCTCATCACAGGGCCAACACAGATATACAGGCAACATTTACACTCACATTCACACACTAGGGCCAATTTAGTGTTGCCAATCAACCTATCCCCTCTTTGGAGGTTTAGTAAGTATGAATATTTTTAGTTACATTGTAAAACTAAAACATCAGGGATTATTTTACAATCATTTCAAGCAGAAACACTAAAAATGGTTGAACTTCCGGTTCAAAGAACGAAACAGGAGGTACATTTTCAACCTGCAGTATCTTCAGTGAGCGAACTTGTCCTAAAGAAGGCATCATAGCACAAACAATAACACAACTCTTCAATATGGACGTTGGTGAAATAGAATCCATAAATTCGCCACACTTTTTTATAGTGCTAAGGCTTCAAAGTGTTGGAAAAAAGTAGCGTCTTATAGTCCTGAAAATTTGGTAACTGATAGATACAAAGGTTTTATATCACCTCATCTATAAAAGTAAGTAAATATGTCCAAACGTTTGAGTTGTACCATAAATTTAACCACATTCTTTGCTATATCTGTTGTAAATTTAGTTACAATAAGGTCCAGAATTATTTACAGAGTGACCGTTTTTTAATAATTTTACTTCGGGAATATCTTTACATCGTTACACAACCACAATAGATTTGAAATAATTACATCAAGTCTTGAGTTTCAGCTTTAATAAAGAGGTTTGACAAAAATATGCAATTTACCATTAAGACATTACAGCTAAAGGTACATTATGTAGACAATGTCCATTTGTTTTTCAGTAATTCAACTGACATAATTGCTGACACAAGAGCTGTCTCTGTGTACACGGGCTCCAGCAAGTGGTACGCTGAAACATCACTCGATTAAAGGACAGGGTTTAATTTTCCTTTATTCAAACACAGTGTTACTGTTCAAACTGGGTGTAATGTTACAGTGGCCAAAATATGAAACATACTTGTTAAATTAATCATTTGCCTACTGTTTTTAAATGTTGGTCATTATGGTGGTACTTGAAGAGCCAATTGTTTCTGAGGTGGTACTTGGTGAAAAAAGTTTGAGAACCACTGCTTTAAGTTGTATGCACATCATTAAATTACAAACATCCCTGCGATTAGTTGGCAGGGATGTTTGTAATGTCACAGTTTACCCCGTGAGATCCGCCCAAAACATCCGGTGCATGCACCATACCGAGGCAGAATGAGTCTAACGCCAGACAAGAATGTTAAAATAGTACCTAAAAGGCGGACATTTGTTCAAGAAAATGTTGAAAAGCTGCTGATGTCCATCTCCAGAAAAACACTGTACGTTATTGTTACATTACTTCATAAAACTACTATAGTTGCTAATAGTACATTCTATTTTATTGTTTTTATACAATATTTTTAATCTAAAAGTTAGTTTTCTTTTTAAAAGTCACGTTGCATGTTTAATTGGGCTGTTTTATAGGGGCAAGCACAAACTAAATTGATTTCAATTTATTTCAATGGGAGCTGTTGAATTGAGATACAAGTGTTTTAAGTCAAGAGCACCGTCACAGACCCAGTAAACCTGTAAATTGAGGCGCTACTGTATAATCATCTTGTTTAATAGTCATAGTTCAATGATGTCCATGGGTTTTGTTTACTGCAGATTAATTTCATCCAAGTGTCAAAATGGTGGTTTTATGTTTAGTGTGTGTTTAAGTATGCAATCCTGGACATGTAGCTTTAATTCCTAAATGCTAAATAGTGAATTACTTTGTTTTGTCAAAGCGCTTAAAGGGAACTCCACTTTTTTGGAATTTTGTCTATCGTTTACAATCATTATGAGAGACAAGAATACACATCTTTTTTTAAATGATTTTAAAGATGATAAAACAACGTTTGGAAAGATGTGGCTAATGGGAGTCAACGTTGTAGCCTTCAAAGCCCTCTAAAACAACTTCAAACATCATTCATAACAATATGTAATATGTTCATTATTTACCTTGTTTGATCATTTTAATCATTTCGGGGAATAATTTCTTCCGCGCATTAATTTCTGTTACCATAGCAGTGCACGTCTGACTTCTGGCAAATTAAGTGTGTTCCTCCTTCGGGAATCAAACACCAGTGTGTGTTCTAATCACAGCAAACTTTGTATAGACAACGAAGACGACTATTTTTGGACAAATGAGCATTCACAACCTCATCTTTTTGAAGCTAAATATATTACTGCTTATAGAAGCCAGCATGAAGGAAGAGTGAGACGTTGTAGCAGATGGATGCGGGGAGAGTGAGGTGAAAGCGACAAGGCTATAAATATGGAAGTTGGCGCCAAGTTATTTTGACATAAATGGATTGCTTACCCAAAATTAACAGTATACGTCCTAAGCTAGCTTCACCAGACCAACAACTGTCCATTGAGTGAGTCACTTTAATATTGATCATGATACACGCAGCACGCCATGCGTGTTATTACAACTACAGTACATATGATGTCTAGCTATCTCAGCTGTGTACAAAAAAAAATTAAATGTGGGCTAATACTTTACAGATACTGTAATATGATTGTTCATGTTTTTCAGTCCGTAAAAATTGGTGTCGTATTGCATCATGTTATGCATTACAAACTCAAATGCGTTCCGTGCTGACGTAGAAGCCAGCTTATATCTTGCCTTGGTTAGATTTTACGGCTAATACCGTAGGACGCCGACGTGTTAGTATGCTACAAAAATAGTTCCTCAGTGTTTGCTCTCACGAATAACAATGTCGCTACAGCTTGGTTATTATATGGGTTACGGAACGTAAATGAAGTATTGTTGACTTTTTTTTTAATGCATTTTTAAAGTGATTCAGAGGAAGAATTGATTGCTCCCATTCACTGCATTGTTTGGCACCTAGAGCTAGCCGATTTTTACATGTTAAAAAGCAAAAAATATAAACCTTTTTTTTGTCACTCATAAAGTTCCCTTTTAAATTGAAATTGAAAATCAACACTTTAATTGCATGATGATTTTTTTTTTTTTTCATATTTAGATTTATTAGTAATACACTTTATAATGTGAAGGCATAATCATAAAAAAAATACCTGTTCAAATATTTGTGGAGCTGTGTTTACAAAACAACAAGATTGACAGCAGAGGATGATCAGTACAAAAATTGTGATAATATTTGGAAGTACCAGTGAAATGTTTGGACATACTTATTGCCATAAATGAGGTGTTCTAATATTTTTGACTGTTAGATATGCATGGAATAAAAATGGTTATTGGGTTGTACTTGTATTGCGCTTTTCTACCTTTTTTAAGGAACAAAGCGCTTTGACAATATTTCCACATTCACACACACATTCACACCCTGATGGCGGGAGCTGCCATGCAAGGCGCTAACCAGGACCCATCAGGAACAATGGTGAAGTGTCTTGCCTAAAGACACAACGGACATGACTAGGATGATAGAAGGTGGGGAGTGAAACAGGAACCCTCAGGTTGCTGGCACAGCCGATCTCCCAACCGCACAACGCCGTCCCCCAAAAATGCAACTGAACGCAAACAATGCTGACAATGTACATGGTTTATGTTGCAGGAGAGAAACCGTACCAGTGCGATTTTACAGACTGCGGTCGGGGATTCTCTCGCTCGGACCAGCTGAAGCGGCACCAGCGCAGACATACAGGTTAACATAACTTCTTACTTGTCGCCAGTTTTTCTGTTTGGTGTTTCAACATGCGTCAAAAATAATATCTCCACTTTTCTTTTTCTTAAGTGTTTGATTGTGGAAAAGTTTTGTTCAAACTGTAGTTACGCAATTGACCCACTAAGTTGTGCAACTATACTTTAATTGTACTTTACTCAAAGAGCATAGTTGAATGTATAAGTGCAGCGAGTCTCTTTTAATACTCCAAATGAACAGGATATGCTTCAAAGTACCAACAGAGTGGAACATGAAGTTGACTTTACATGCTTAATTGTGTTTCACACGGTGGCAGAGGGGTTAGTGCGTCTGCCTCACAATACGAAGGTCCTGCAGTCCTGGGTTCAAATCCAGGCTCGGGATCTTTCTGTGTGGAGTTTGCATGTTCTCCCCGTGAATGCGTGGGTTCCCTGCGGGTACTCCGGCTTCCTCCCACCTCCAAAGACATGCACCTGGGGATAGGTTGATTGGCAACACTAAATTGGCCCTAGTGTGTGAATGTGAGTGTGAATGTTGTCTGTCTATCTGTGTTGGCCCTGTGATGAGGTGGCGACTTGTCCAGGGTGTAACCCGCCTTCCGCCCGATTGTAGCTGAGATAGGCGCCAGCGCCCCCCGCGACCCCGAAAGGGAATAAGCGGTAGAAGATGGATGGATGTAGCCGTTAAACCCTATCCAATTGTATTTACAATTCGCAAAGTATGTGAAAATACCGTCTAAATATCACAAAATACTGCAAGTTCAATCGGCCATTTTGAATATTCCACTCCGAATATTTTCAGGTATTTCCGTAGATTCTATGTCAGTGTTGTAACGCTTCTACACTTTAACCATATTATCATATCAGTCATACAGGGAATATGCACATATTGGACAGAGATGTGCTGTTTATCATTCACAATTCTTATGTAAGACAAGAACACATATGCTTGGCTTTTTTTATGCATTTAAAATAGTAAATAAATAGCTAACAATTGAGGGTCCTCTATTGCGCTCATCATACCCTCTGAAAACATCTAGAAACCGCTAATAATGCTCCATTTACGTGACAGGAACTGAAAATTGACCAAATATGAGTGATGTTGTTATCATAAGCGCCAACGCAGACTGACTATTTTAGCAGCACTATTTTAGCAGTGAGCTAAAATAGCAACTTTTTTTTAGCTTTTCGTGAGAATTGCGTTTGAATCTTCATCTAAACGGAATCATGTGAGCTTGGTTGGTTGGCTTTTCAGCAAGAGTAGAAATTGTACAGAAAGTGTTAGTTATATTATTGTTCAGTTATTTCCGTATTGGCCCTCAGAATAGGGGTCGTCACTCAGCATGAAAGGAATTACTCGCTGTGCACTTTTTTGCTTGTTTCATTTGGTACTGCAACAGCAGCAGTAGCAGTAGCAGCAGCAGTAGTAGCAATAGCAGCAGTAGCAATAGCAGCAGTAGCAATAGCAGCAGCAGTAATAGCAGCAGCAGGTAATAACCTAAAAGTAAACATAAACACAACAAAACAATGTATTTATTTTTGAATCATCATAATGTAAATAATAGACATGAATTAATCAACTGAACCATGATATACATATTATCAATCACTGTGATTTTATCCTAACTTATTAATTTTAGCATTAGATTGTATTATCATCATTAATTTATGTCATATAATGTTTTAAATGTGATCAGAATCATTTATAATGTTGCCATGATTCATGGACAAGCTTACTAAAACAAAACATAAAACACAGGCGCTCTGTTGGAGCCACACATTTAAGCAAACTGCATTAGAAAACTACAAATCCCATCAGCCGAACCAGGAAGTAAAGTGCCGGTATTTTCGAACTCAAGCCAAGAATAAACCTACGATCACTGAAATTCAGCCGGACACACACAACGTGACAACACTCTAATACAACAGTTTTCAATCCGCACATTACTGTGGTTGTACCCTTTAACTTAATCATTTTGCCGATGTCGTTCAAAAGCTAAAACAGTGCGCGTTTGCTCTGGCTGTCAAACAGCCAGCCAGCCGCACAACAAGCGCCGCGGACTTAGCGAACACACAACAAACAAAAAAGAAAGGAAGCGAGCAAACATGAATTTTAAACAATAGTTCAGTTGATCTAACCAAAAAAAGCGGACATAAAATGATCTTACCAGTGGGTTATGCCGGTGACGAAACACGCTGTATTTTTCCAAACAAAAAATAACACCTTTTTTAAAAGCTACCCAAGTAGTCACCTGGCAGTGGTAGCCACGCCCATCTTAAAACTCCCAATCAAGTCCGCCATAAATACATATACACATAACAAATACACATAATAAATCCAACAATTATGGTTGATTAAGGTTAGTTTGTATGTTAACAACGGTGCTATAGTGTCACAATAAAGCTGCATTCGTTTAGCACTCGGCTTATAAAACTTATTGCTCATCCTCTTTGTGTTTCGAGCCAAAAAATATAAGGTTCTGGATCATCATTTTTCCCAAAGTAATTGTCGTTGGCTTTCACAAAGTCTGCATGATTAGCATTGTTGTTAACAGGGAAGGGATCTCGGGTTCCTAATGCCACATCACTGATCACGTGACTGGCTTACTCATTAACGCTCAAAATGGTTTGGGAATGTTTGTTAGAATGACACTTTTTTGATCATATCAATTTACTCACTAATTTTGGAGGTCTTTTGGTGTCATAAATCAGATATATGCGATGATAGCATCAATATAGGGGCAACTTGTTTTTTCACTCTACTGGTACTTTAATTAGTACATAAGTTACTGACAGTACTGCACAGTAGACTTACTGTACTTATAGTATTAATAGTAAAATTAGTGGGTCCAGATCATTTCCGATGTGATACCGATATTAAACTTTGGGTATTGGCTGATACTGATAGTGAGCCAGTCTGATATCAGCACAAATCATACTGTACATACTTTTGTTATTTTGTTGATCCAGTCAAATTAGTCAAACAGTAAAAAAAGATGGGAATGGATAAACACTAACCTTTTTATTATTAACAGTCTGAAATGGACTTATGGTGTCTTTAAATGTTAGTGTTAATTGTATTTAGCGACACATGATGGCCACAATAATTAATTGTTTGTGCCCGTGATGGAGTAAAATGAATGATGTGGACACATTTGTTACTGGATACTTTCTAATCTGCCCTAAAGACTTTGTATCTGTAAGTGATATGCAAATATATGTGTTTGATACTTGTTTAAATTGACAAATGTGGTGTTTTAAACTGCAGTATTGTTCAATTAAAGGCAATAATGTACACACAGCTAATGTACTATTGTGTGTCTAGCTGTTGTGTAGCTATTGTGTGCTTAGCTGTTGTGTAGCTGCTAGCTCCTAGCTCCTTTTGTGAATGACATGACAAAAATACAAACAAGACTAGCTTTGCAGACTTATTGGAGGACATTCAGATGTTAACTAGCTGTCCAGCGTTGCATAAAAAAACACGCTGCAGGACTGCTTGTATCATAGTTTATACATTTTATATATTAAAATCCAATACTTGATTTTTTTGCAAATATTGGACGGATATTCGTATATCAATGGACAACCTAATGATAATGATAATAATGATAATAATGATAATAATAATAATAATAATAAAAACAATAACAACAAAAATAGTAATAATAATATATTTTAAATACATTTGAATTAAAACATATTGTATTCCGCCCGATTGTAGCTGAGATAGGCGCCAGCGCCCCCCGCGACCCCGAAAGGGAATAAGCGGTAGGAAATGGATGGATGGATGTATACATATGAATTCTAATATCAGTAATAATGATAACATATTTGATATGATTTATTTGAATAAGATTTAACACAAATGGATACTATAAACCGCAACTACTTGAGAGTAAATTTCTTGTTTGAAATTCACTCAAACAGCAGAATTTTTATCTGCCTGAAGTGTTTAGTGCCAACAATGGTATTTTCAATTGATAAATAAACAAGTAAAATATTACATTTAATTAAATTGTCTTGTTTAAGTATAACATGAATTACTCATATCTACTAAAAGAAAATAGTCTTATTTAAACAATTCTACCAAAAGAAAATTCTCACTTAAACACTTTTTGAAGTCTTTAAGGATAACTACATTTTAATTCAAAATAGAATTAAAAATAAATAAATTATACTTCATTATTAATGGCACTGGTCTTGTAATATTACCTTTGCTATTTAAAACAAGTGTATGTGTGTGTGTATATCTATAAAAAATATATGTATGTTTATGTATATATGTATGCATGTATGTAAAATATATATATATATATATATATATATATATATATATGTATATATATATATATATATATATATATATATATATATATATATATATATATATATATATATATATATATATATATATGTACATACATACAAAAAAAATAAACGCAACACTTTTATTTTTGCTCCAATTTTTCATGAGTTGGACTCAAAGATTTAAAACTTTTACTATATTCGCACTGGTCCTGTAATATTATTTAGTTTTTGTTTTGATTACCTTTGCTATTCAAAACAAGTGTATGTGTGTGCATATATCTATAAAAAATATATGTATGTTTATGTATATATGTATGCATGTAAGTAAAATATAGATATATATATATACATATATATACATATATAATATATATATATATATATATATATATATATATATATATATATATATATATATATATATTTCGTTATATATATATATATATATATATATACATACATACAAAAAAATAAACGCAACACTTTTATTTTTGCTCCAATTTTTCATGAGTTGGACTCAAAGATTTAAAACTTTTACTATATTCGCAAAATACCTATTTCGCTCAAATATTCTTCACAAATCTGTATAAGTCCGTGTTAGCGAGCATTTCTTCTTTGCCAAGTTAATCCATCCCACCACACTGGTGTGGCATATCAAGATGCTAATTAAACAGCATGATTATTGCACAGGTGTGCCTTAGGCTGCCCACAATAAAAGGCCACTCTGATTTGTGCAGTTTTGCTTTATTAGGGTCGTATTGTGAAGAGAACACCTCTCCAACTTGCCAGACGCCCTTAAATGTGAGCATTTGCCCACTCAAGTCAGTTGCAACAACAAACTGCAGTCAGGTCGAGACCTCGATGAGGACCACAAGCATGCAGATGAGATTCCCTGAAACAGTTTCTCACAGTTTGTGCAGAAATTATTTGGTTATGCAAATCAATTGTTGCAGTATCTGTCCGGGTGGCTGGTCTCAAACAATCAGTTACACGTGTTTTGTGGTTGTGAGGCCGGTTGGATGTACTGTCAAATTCTCTGAAACGCCTTTGAAGACTGCTTATGGTAGAGAAATGAACATTCAAGTCACGGGCAACAGCTCTGGTGGACATTCCTGCAGTCAGCATGCCAACTGCAGACTCCCCCCAAACTTGTGACATCTGTGGCATTGTGCTGTTTGATAAAACTACACATTTCAGAGTGTCCCTTTATTGTGGGCAGCCTAAGGCACACCTGTGCAATAATCATGTTGTTTAATCAGCATACTTGATATGCCACACCTGTGAGGTGGAATAAATTATCTTGGCTAAGAAGAAATGCTCACTAACACACATTTAGACAGATTTGTGAACAATATTTGAGGAGAATAGGTATTGTGTATATAGTAATACATTTCGATCTTTGAATTCAACTCATGAAAAATGGGAGCAAAAACAAAAGTGTTGTGTTTATATTTGTATTTATTTTTATTTTTATTAATATATGTATGTATATACATATATACAGTATGTATATACATACAGTATATATGTATATGTATATATGTGTGTGTTAATGTGTATATACAGTATTTGATAAGTATAGGTGAGCACTCAATCTCTTAAATTATGAAATACTGAGTATGATCCTGTACAATTAGTATGAGTATGATTTTATGTATATGTATATGTACATGTATGTAAGAGTATGTAGCAACTAGAATGTTTTTTCCACACAGTTTTCCCATTATTTGTATATTTTATTTAGGTTTATTTCTTGGAAAAAGCAAAAAGGAGCAATGTTAAGGGACAAGATATCGTATAATTTAGTAAAACCGTGTAATAAAGTAAAAAAAAAAAAAAACTTGAAATAAAAATGTTTTAAAAGCTATTTAAAATATATAAATGTAAGAACACAAACAACTTTTATTTGAAATTAATAGAAAGGATAAATACTTACTGTAATTATGTAGACATTTTAGGGAAATAAGTTTAGGAAAATAACCACACAGGGGGACATATCGTGGTCGGCTAAATGCATTAAATTTGCTTTGTGATTAATCAGTGTGTTTTTGTCAGGAGTGAAGCCGTTCGAGTGCGAGACGTGTCAGCGAAAGTTTGCACGGTCAGACCACCTTAAGACTCACATTCGGACTCATACAGGTAAAACAAGTGCGTATACCTTTTTATTTTTTTCCACTGCATTCCTCCCTGGCGATTCACAACATGGAAATCATTAAGATTTTTGTAAAACGACACCCTCATTTGGAATGTTTCCCCTCCTCTTCCTGTTCAGGTGAGAAGCCGTTCACCTGCCGCTGGCCCAACTGTCAGAAGAAGTTTGCCCGCTCCGACGAGTTGGTGCGCCACCACAGCATGCACCAAAGGAACTTGACCAAGCTGCAGCCGGCCATCTGAGAAGAGGACAAAGAGGACGGTGCCAGCCAAAGAGAAGGCTGGGAGCCAGGTCAGGGGTCATGGTGCCTTGCCAAATGTGCATAGGCGGAGAGCACAGCTGATGCACACAAGATGCACTCTTTTTGGGTCATTTCCACTCCCAGCCCAGGAATGATTTTACATAGCACTCTTTTGTTTTCTTCCACAAAACGTGCTAAACCGGATTGAGGAAATGAACAGACTGTAAATACACACAATGCACACCTAATAACTTTGTACATACTTTATGTGGCTTTCTTTTATACACATTCCTTTTGTATGTTCTATGTTTTGTACGTCTATAAATGTGATCTACATCACTCTTAAGTGTGTGTCAGCTTATAAGAGGCCACCTATGAGAATTGATGGGGTGGAGGGGGTGACAGGTAGTAAAACAGCACCACGCTGACGGGGGGGCAGGTCTCACCCCCCTAAATCTAAGTTGCACATCTTCATAACTGGAAACATCTGGAGCTTAATAAATCTCATTTAAAAAAAAGAACACATACCAAGCCTCCTGCAGGGCCCCTACTTGCACCATTAAAACCATTTTGATATGCAGAGAAGTACTGAGAAAAGTTACTTACCTAATTGCAGCATGGGGTAAGTGAGGATGTACCAGGGGCCCAAACACAGGGGAGTCCCTAGGGCAGTGGTTCTTAACCTTGTTGGAGGTCACCGAACCCCACTAGTTTCATATGCCCCTTCACCGAACCCTTCTTTAGTGAAAAATTAAATGTTTTTTATTTCAAATTGAAGAAAAAACTCATGTTTTTTTTAATTGGTGCACAAAATGAGCCGTGTATGAACATCACCTTGTTCACAGAACAAAACCAACACAGTGCATGATATCACAACAAATTACACACCTTACACACATTACCATGAATTAATTAACATGGACCCCGACTTAAACAAGTTGAAAAACCTATTCAGGTGTTACCATTTAGTGGTCAATTGTACTGTATATGTACTGTACTGTGTAAACTGTACTGTTTCATATAATGTATTCTCTTCCTTTGCAATCTGCTAGTAAAAGTTTCAATCAATAAATCAATCAAAAACCTGCAAATCAGATGGAAAATTAGATGTATCATTGTTTGGGGGTGTCCATAATACGCCGACAGGGAGAAGTTTTTATTTACACGATAATTCGGATGTGTCTATACTTCCGTGGCGGAGGCTCCGTCGAACCCCTGAGGCCGACTCACCGAACCCTAGGGTTCGATTGAACCCAGGTTAAGAACCACTGCCTTAGGGTATTGTAAAGTTTAGATATTTGTTTCCTTCTATTCAAATGTGTAAGTTAAAAAATAAGATTTCATAAATGCTTCGTTCTGCCTGGATAAACCTATTTTGGAACACTTCGCTCAACACATACGTCATCAAAGCTCACCTTGAAGCATTAACACACCCCCAAAGGCATTTCGGAATGAGGTGACAGACGAAATATGGAAATATAATACTTCTTATTTGCGGCGGCATACATGTTTCACTTTTGCATCTCATTGCAATATCTGCAGTGCATTCAAGGACCCTTAATTAAAGTTAGAAACCGAGGTGTCACTAGTTTTTAAACCGGGTGAGACATAACTCCCAGGGGATGTACTCATGATAATCATAATGATGTATTATTATGATTTGTATTACCCACTGATGATAACCATATGTGTACATACTGATCTGTATTTCACACTCTGAAGTAAAAGAAAACTTGACATAATTATATTCCTATTCAAGGAATAATGACAGGTTAAATGCTTGTTTGAAATCAGCTTCTGGCCTCTTTATATTGAATCCGTCCAGTTTTTATCTTGTTTTCTTACACTTCTTAATGTCAATGGCAAGTACTGTTTGGTATTATACAGTGGGCTTTTATGCAGTTGCCATTCCAAAACGTTAGATGGCTGTAATGTATAGAGCAGGGATCCCCAAACTTTTTGACTCAAGGTCCGCATTGGGTTAAAAAAATTCGGCGGGGGGCCGGGCTGGCTAGGAAACCCCGAGAGTGACAAGATTAAAAAAAAAAAATCATAAAAAAAAAAGTTTTTAAATTGATTTTAACTTGGGATTTCCTGCAGGCCGAATAAAAATAAAGAGGACATTTTAAGCAAGATTAAGTATTTATTCTTTACATGTTTCTGAAAAACAAACACATGTTTAATAATAATAATGATAGGCTCCAGCACCCCGGCAAGGGACAAGCGGTAGAAAGTGGATGTATGGATGGATGGATTTAGAGCAGAGTAATTTTGTCCATAATAGTGAAAAAAAAGCTCCACTCTAGAACCACATGATGGCAGTATCTGCCTTGGCTTGCATGTGAGACACAAACCAAGATGGTTGCATGTAGGAGTGCAGCCTCCATCCCCTCAACTCACCCCGTGCTGCCTTCACTGTCGCCCTCCGTGCTGTACAAAGTGGCCACAATAAATATGTTAATGCAGACGGAAGTGAGTAACAGGAAGGGGGCTCTCATCGCCATCAAATATGCATCATGTGGACGGACTAGCGGGACATCTCGGCTATAAGAGATCAGATGATTCAGCTGCAGCAGGTGTGTTAATAAAATATGAGCCGATGTGAGCGCTCTGCAGGCTAATCATGTACCTGGAAGTGGTGGTGTAAACGCGCAAAGCTGGGGTGTGTTTAGTCATCCGATTTTCTCCAGCATCTCAGGGTCAGGAGTCGTTCACTTGAAGCGGCTTGTTTTTGTAACCCACGCAACGGCCATGAGGTATAACATCGCCTTGATGTGTTTTTTTTCCCTGTCTCTTAATCCAACACTTTGATTAAGAAGCACCTTTTGCCTTTGTTCTCACTCCACAGGGAGCAGAGGGAGAGCAGACGGACTAGAACATTTTACTCAACCCGCTTCACGCCTAACTGCAGGCTACCAAGGCTCAGTGTTGAGAAAACTCAAGGAATTTGTGCCTTTAAATAATCTCAGTCATTAAAGACCTCTGTATTGATCTCACAACCTCCTCCTTCTAATGGATTCATAGGAAAGAGTTTTAGTTTAAACATAGAAAGAGGGCAATGCCAAAACACCTGAAAACAAAGTAATGTGCATACCAGGCCATTACATGGCGACTATGTGCACGCTGTGACATAACCGTGTATAGAGAGCGTAGGGCCAACTCCATTTCAGAGTTTGGTGTCCACCATGACGACAAATCACGCGAGGTGCTTTTGACCAATCTTTTTTTAGATCGTCTAACCAAACTCTCTCTGACTGGTCAAAAGCCCCTAACCTAACTACAGGACACCAATTCTAAAACCGAGTTTGCCATAATCTCTCTCTATACAGGGGTATCCAAAGTTTTTGACTTGTGGGCCCCTTTGGGCTAAAATAATTTGCCCTGCATGTAAAGTAACAATAATATATATACAGTGGGGCAAAAAAGTATTTAGTCAGCCACCGATTGTGCAAGTTCTCCCACTAAAAATGATGACAGAGGTCTGTAATTTACATCATAGGTACACTTCAACTGTGAAAGATAGAATGTGAAAAAAAATCCAGTATTCACATTGTAGAATTTTAAAGAATTTATTTGTAAATTATGGTGGAAAATAAGTATTTGGTCAACTATTCAAAGTTCTCACTGATGGAAGGAGGTTTTGGCTCAAAATCTCACAATACATGGCCCCATTCATTCTTTTCTTAACACGGATCAATCGTCCTGTCCCCTTAGCAGAAAAACAGCCCCAAAGCATGATATTCACACCCCCATGCTTCACAGTAGGTTTGGTGTTCTTGGATGCAACTCAGTATTCTTCTTGCTCCAAACACGACGAGTTGAGTTTATACCAAAATGGATACATGGATGATACATCAGAGGATTTTAGGAGAATGTCATGTGGTCAGATGAAACCAGAATAGAACTTTTTGGTATAAACTCAACTCGTCGTGTTTGGAGGAAGAAGAATACCGAGTTGCAACCCAAGAACACCACACCTACTGTGAAGCATGGGGGTGGAAGAATCTCTCTCTCTCTCTCGCTCTCTCTCTCTCTCTCTCTCTCTCTCTCTCTCTCTCTCTCTCTCTCTCTCTCTCTCTCTCTCTCTCTCTCTCTCTCTCTCTCTATATATATATATATATATATATATATATATACAAACACACACACACATATATTATACATATACATATATATGTATATATATATATATATATATATATATATATATGTACATATATATATATATATATGTATGTACATATATATATATATAAATCTTACAATTATGTATTTGTGTACATATTAACAAAATGAATATATAATCAGTAATTAATATAATTGGACTTAAAAAGTATGTGAAAGTGTGACTCCTATCTTGTTTACTTCGGTGGCGACCTCCTTAAAGTTGTGTATTCATTCAAAAATATCAAGCAGCTAAAATGCATCAAACATGGTTAAGTGTTTTTCATGATGGGTGTGAGTTTTCCTTGCCCTTATGTGGGCCTACTTAGTATGTCGTATTGGTTTGTGTTGTGGTTTGTGCAGCCCTTTGAGACACTAGTGATTTAGGGCTATATAAGTAAACATTGATTGATTGATTGATCTTTCCCATCATTCATTACGATGGATTTAAATGAGTGTAAATTAAAATTGTTATGGTGCTTGGACATTTTTTTTATAATATCCACAAAGTTTGGTGAGCAGGTTGTGTTATGTTTAACCATGTGTGTTGACGTTTTGTGTTGGTTGCATTTTTTTTTTTTGCACCATGAGTAGGAAAGGTTGTTATGATTTGGTAAGAGGTGGGTAGTAACCGCTACATTTACTCCGTTACATCTACTTGAGTAACTTTTGGGATGAATTGTACTTCTAAGAGTAGATTTAATGCAACATACTTTTACTTTTACTTGAGTATATTTATAGAGAAGAAACGCTAGTTTTACACCGCTCCATTTATCTACATTCAGCTCGCTACTCGTTACAGATTTTTATCAAGCTGTTAATGCACGCTTTGTTTTTTTTGTCAGACAGACCTTCAACGTAGGATCTATCACATGCCTGCGTTTCACCAATCAAATGCAGTCACCGGTGATGTTTGACTCCGTTTTATCAATCAAATGCAGTCACCGGTGACGTTTGACTCAGTTTCACCAGTCAAACAGAGCCAGGCGGTCACATGATTACCTGCTCTTTTTTTTTTATGAACCTTTATTTATAAATTTCAGCATTTACAAACAATTGAAAATAAAAATCTAAGTAAGTTCAAAAACAGTACAAAACAGTATAAAAAACGTACAAAACAGCGCCAGGGTGTTGTACATTCAAAGTAACTAAAATATAATGCAAAAAATATATATACTGTATATAAAATAAACAAAGTGCAAAGCCATAGGCTCACTCAATCTCAGTAAATAACTTACATTTGGAACACAGCATCATCGTTTTCACAGCTTTTTGGTTGTTTGAGGTAGAGTGTTTTAATGTAGAGTTCTAAATCTTTTTTAAAGGCACAAAAAACAGGTCTAGTATTGAGAAACTTACATTTATGAATATAAAACTTAGCCAATAGTATAATGAGGTTGCAAAGGTAAAATTCATTTTCAAATTTTTTTTCAACACAGTGTAAAACCAAATATATATTATTTAATATATATTATTGTTTTAGTTGCTTAAGAGATAATCCTGGCCTGGCTCTGAATTTGTTCATTGCTATTTTTATGTTTTTGTGCATTACTTGTTGTCGTCATCCTTAAACGAACAGGTTACTCATCACTTAACCAGCACTTGAGTAGTTTTTTCATAACATACTTTTTACTTTTACTCAAGTAAATATTTGGGTGACTACTCCTTACTTTTAGTTCAGTAATACATCTCTAAAGTAACAGTACTCTTACTTGAGTACAATTTCTGGCTACTCTTCCCACCTCTGGATTTTGTCATATAAGTCGATGCTGTGCTACAATCACTCCAAAACACAATGCATGGTCATTGACCTGTCATATGCACCAAAACTTAAAAAATAATGGTAAATTTGTAGTAGTTCGATCCATCAGATATACAGTATGAAAATTATTTGTTAACAGCCCGCAGTCCGGATTCCTTATTCAACTTATGACGTCTCGCAGGCCAAATTAAAAACACTGGCGGGCCAAGTGCGGCCCGGGCTGTAGTTTGGACACCCCTTAATTTTTACAGACAAGCAAACAGACATGTTTCCAGCATTAACAATTGCACATATATTAAGTAGACATGCACCTGGGGATAGGTTGATTGGCAACACTAAGTTGGCCCTAGTGTGTGAATGTGAGTGTGAATGTTGTCTGTCTATCTGTCTTGGCCCTGTGATGAGGTGGCGACTTGTCCAAGGTGTACCTCGCCTTCCGCCCGATTGTAGCTGAGATAGTCTCCAGCGCCCCCTGCGACCCAAAAGGGAATAAGCGGTAAAATGGATGTATGGATTTTTGAAAGGTTTAAGCATTTTTAGTTTACCATTTGTAGAAAAAACGCTATAACCTAATTAACATGATGTCTATTTGACATCATAACTGAAAGTTTCATTTTTTTTTGTTTTTGGTTTTGGCCGCAGCAGTGTCAAGAACAAATATTTCAAAAGACGGTTTTGAAGTGGACATTTTCGTTAACATCATTTGTGTGTTAAACTTACATAGTGACCCGACTATAAGACCAACGGGGGCTAAATTGGGGCCCTAAGCAGAATTTTATTTTGATGTCCCCCCATTGCAAAATGTTATCGCAATTGTTTATTCATGTGAAATGATTGTGATACTTTTTTTTCATTAAATGTATGTTTTATTTGATAATGTGTTTCTCTCGAGAGGGATTGGACCCTCTTCCACTCTGGCATTGCCGGCAGTGAGAGGCGACGGGCTGGGGTGGCAATTCTTGTTTCCCCCCGGCTCAAAGCCTGTACGTTGGAGTTCAACCCGGTGGACGAAAGGGTAGCCTCCCTCCGCCTTCGGGTGGGGGGACGGGTCCTGACTGTTGTTTGTGCTTATGCACCAAACAGCAGTTCAGAGTACCCACCCTTTTTGGGAACACTCGAGGGAATACTGGAAAGTGCTCCCCCGGGTGATTCCCTTGTCCTACTGGGAGACTTCAACGCACACGTTGGCAACGACAGTGAAACCTGGAGAGGCGTGATTGGGAAGAATGGCCGCCCGGATCTAAACCCGAGTGGTGTTTTGTTATTGGACTTTTGTGCTCGTCACAGTTTGTCGATAACAAACACCATGTTCAAACATAAGGGTGTCCATATGTGCACTTGGCACCAGGACACCCTAGGCCGCAGTTCCATGATCGACTTTGTAGTTGTGTCATCGGATTTGCAGCCTCATGTTTTGGACACTCAGGTGAAGAGAGGGGCGGAGCTTTCTACCGATCACCACCTGGTGGTGAGTTGGCTGCGATGGTGGGGGAGGATGCCGGACAGACCTGGGAGGCCCAAACGCATTGTGAGGGTCTGCTGGGAACGTCTGGCAGAGTCTCCTGTCAGACAAAGTTTCAATTCCCACCTCCGGAAGAACTTTGAACATGTCACGAGGGAGGTGCTGGACATTGAGTCCGAGTGGACCATGTTCCGCACCTCTATTGTCGAGGCGGCAGATCGGAGCTGTGGCCGCAAGGTAGTTGGTGCCTGTCGGGGCGGCAATCCTAAAACCCCTTGGTGGACACCAGCGGTGAGGGATGCCGTCAAGCTGAAGAAGGAGTCCTATTGGGTCCTTTTGGCTCATAGGAATCCGGAGGCAGTGGACAGGTACCGACAGGCCAAGCGGTGTGCAGCTTCAGCGGTCGCGGAGGCAAAAACTCGGACATGGGAAGAGTTCGGGGAAGCCATGGAAAACGACTTCCGGACGGCTTCGAAGCGATTCTGGACCACCGTCCGCCGCCTCAGGAAGGGGAAGCAGTGCACTATCAACACTGTGTATGGTGCGGATGGTGTTCTGCTGACCTCGACTGCGGATGTTGTGGATAGGTGGAAGGAATACTTCGAAGACCTCCTCAATCCCACCAACACGTCTTCCTATGAGGAAGCAGTGCCTGGGGAATCTGTGGTGGACTCTCCTATTTCTGGGGCTGAGGTCGCTGAGGTAGTTAAAAAGCTCCTCGGTGGCAAGGCCCCAGGGGTGGACGAGATCCGCCCGGAGTTCCTTAAGGCTCTGGATGCTGTGGGGCTGTCTTGGTTGACAAGACTTTGCAGCATCGCGTGGACATCGGGGGCGGTACCTCTGGATTGGCAGACCGGGGTGGTGGTTCCTCTCTTTAAGAAGGGGGACCGGAGGGTGTGTTCGAACTATCGTGGGATCACACTCCTCAGCCTTCCCGGTAAGGTTTATTCAGGTGTACTGGAGAGGAGGCTACGCCGGATAGTCGAACCTCGGATTCAGGAGGAACAGTGTGGTTTTCGTCCTGGTCGTGGAACTGTGGACCAGCTCTATACTCTCGGCAGGGTTCTTGAGGGTGCATGGGAGTTTGCCCAACCAGTCTACATGTGCTTTGTGGACTTGGAGAAGGCATTCGACCGTGTCCCTCGGGAAGTCCTGTGGGGAGTGCTCAGAGAGTATGGGGTATCGGACTGTCTTATTGTGGCGGTCCGTTCCCTGTACGATCAGTGCCAGAGCTTGGTTCGCATTGCCGGCAGTAAGTCGAACACATTTCCAGTGAAGGTTGGACTCCGCCAAGGCTGTCCTTTGTCACCGATTCTGTTCATAACTTTTATGGACAAAATTTCTAGGCGCAGTCAAGGCGTTGAGGGGTTCCGGTTTGGTAACCGCAGGATTAGGTCTCTGCTTTTTGCAGATGATGTGGTCCTGATGGCTTCATCTGACCGGGATCTTCAGGTCTCGCTGGATCGGTTCGCAGCCGAGTGTGAAGCGACCGGAATGAGAATCAGCACCTCCAAGTCCGAGTCCATGGTTCTCGCCCGGAAAAGGGTGGAGTGCCATCTCTGGGTTGGGGAGGAGACCCTGCCCCAAGTGGAGGAGTTCAAGTACCTAGGAGTCTTGTTCACGAGTGAGGGAAGAGTGGATCGTGAGATCGACAGGCGGATCGGTGCGGCGTCTTCAGTAATGCGGACGTTGTACCGATCCGTTGTGGTGAAGAAGGAGCTGAGCCGGAAGGCAAAGCTCTCAATTTACCGGTCGATCTACGTTCCCATCCTCACCTATGGTCATGAGCTTTGGGTCATGACCGAAAGGATAAGATCACGGGTACAAGCGGCCGAAATGAGTTTCCTCCGCCGTGTGGCGGGGCTCTCCCTTAGAGATAGGGTGAGAAGCTCTGCCATCCGGGAGGGACTCAAAGTAAAGCCGCTGCTCCTCCACATCGAGAGGAGCCAGATGAGGTGGTTCGGGCATCTGGTCAGGATGCCACCCGAACGCCTCCCTAGGGAGGTGTTTAGGGCACGTCCAACCGGTAGGAGGCCACGGGGAAGACCCAGGACACGTTGGGAAGACTATGTCTCCCGGCTGGCCTGGGAACGCCTCGGGATCCCCCGGGAAGAGCTAGACGAAGTGGCTGGGGAGAGGGAAGTCTGGGTTTCCCTGCTTAGGCTGTTGCCCCCGCGACCCGACCTCGGATAAGCGGAAGATGATGGATGGATGGATGGTGTTTCGTACAAGTCATGTTTGGATTTTTTATAACTTTTTTCCAACTCATACACTGTAATCATATAGATTTTAAGTTGTCCTGAAGAATTTGTAATACTCCTTTTTCATTGTCCCATTTAAAGCACCATTTCCATTGGCTGCAAAACAGGCCCAGAGCATAATACTACCACCATTATGCTTGAATGTAGGTGTGGTGTTCCTGGGATTAAAGGCCTCACCTTTTCTCCTCCAAACATATTGCTGGGTATTGTGGCTAACCAGCTCAATTTTTGTTTCATCTGACATCGCATGGACAAAGATAAGACCTTCTGGAAGAAAGTTCTGTGGTCAGAGGAAACAAAAATGGAATTGATTTTTTATTTTTTTTTACTGAATGTGACACCCAGAATGTACATGAAAATAAAGAATGTGGGATTTACAATATTAACTATGAACGATAAAACACTGAATATTGAAAAGATATGAACGTCACATCCCCTGTCATATTTTACAATCAAGCGAAACGCAACAAAAATGCAACAAACACAATGAAATATGAACGCAGAGGGTAACATAGCAATTCATTGAGAGAAATAAATGTTCAATAATGACTTTTTTCAGTGGAAAATTACACATTTTAAATACAAATATTTTCCTGACACGTCTGGTCGGGATTCTAATCCAGTATTTCTGCTTGCAAGCTCAGCACTAACACTGCACACAAGTGTGTACTGTGCAGTGACGTGATTTCAGGGGAGGCAGGTGGCTTAACCATGAGATGTTCCAAAACAAAGTAATAAAATAAAATAAGTTTTAATATTTCTCTTTTGGTTTATGCTTTCTTTGTGACTTTGGTGTGGTTCCTGTATATCTGGATAATTTTCATGATCAAAATCGCGGAAATTCCATGTTTTCTGATCAAAACAATGCAGCAGATGAGAAGTGAGGCAGACACAGGCGGTGCCTCCACGACTACACACAGTGTGTATTGGGCGTGCTTGCGAGGGGGCGCATGCTCGTTGCCACGTGGAAAAGGCAGGTCTTGAAGCAGCAAGTACCTCTGCCTCAAGGTAGGGGGCGATATATTGTAAACTTGCAGTTCAATGCCTCAGCAGTACTCTGACCCGCCACACTGGGAGAAGTGGGGGCGCTTGAGCTAGCAGACAAAGGTCTCTCCAGCGGAAGCCAGTATTTTTTTCTTTTCTTTTTTTTTTGTTGGTATATTTATAACAAACATGGCATTTTTATTAGAGTAAGCCAGCATTTGTGAGTGTTTTTTGTCGATGCAAAAATATTGTTGAATTTCTTGGAATGAAATTGAATTAAATGAATGTTTCTGCCAATATGGAGGATTATATACTGTCTCGAAGATTAAATACTTCTCTAAACTGGACTTTAAGACAAAATGAATGCGATCATAAAAATTATGTTTTCAAGGAGGAAAGCTATTGCTGCTCAGATACAATTATAGAAAGGTAAAATACACTCAAAATACTTGATTTATTTTGTTAAAAGCAAATGGGACCAAAAAGTATTTAATAATAACTTTATCAAACAGTTTTTGGACCCATTTATCCCATCATAATATCATCATGATAACGTTTTTATGAAAGCGAGTAACTCCCTTTTTTCCCCTGGAACTCTAATGTGCAACCTAAATCAACAATGATTAGAGCTGCACATTTAATTTAAGTTAAAACAAAAAGTATGTATGCCTCACCTGGTGTTTAGTTCACCGCACGTCACTGGCACTGTGTGAATGTCTGGGTTTTTTTGCCATTATATTCTTTTCACCGACAGAACAGGAAATGTCTCGGAGTTCATTTGCAGGTAAAAGTTCATATGAGGCGCCTTCTTCATTTATTGATTAACATTTTACATGTGCTTATTCATGCAAAACGAGGCCACCCCCAACCCGGCCCCCACAAAAAGATGAATCATCTTCTTCTATTTGGCGTTTAGGCATTTATATATGCAAGTCAAGTGGTGCTAAACGACTTCTCCCTATGAGTTAGAAGTTTTTTTTTGAATAATGATGAGAAGTGATTGTTTTTTTTGTAAAGACCATCGCCAACTAGTACCTAGCATGCATGTTACTGGGTTTCATGTGAATAAATGTCATGGGTGGGAATGTTGTCTGTCTATCTGTGTTAGCCTTGCGATGAGGTGGCAACTTGTCCAGGGTAGCGTTGTATGGTATACCAGTACGAGTATAGTATCGCGGTACTAATAATAAAAAACGGTACTATAGTCTGTTTGAAAAATACCGGTTACTGGGCATGACGGCGTGTCATCCCATCGTGTCATTGCTAGTTTTACGATTAGAGGAGCATGTTCGGCAGCGCACGATCACAGAGTACTTTGTTAAAATAATTATGTATATATTATCACACAACTTTTATGCTTAAGGGCCGTTGCTATAGTTAATGTCAATTGTGCTGAAGTTGTACATTTTCTATCTGTACAAAGCCAGTCATCTGGTATTTGTGTTTGTTTCTGGAATTGGCCTGCTGACTGCCATGGCCGAACATCAAGTACCGTGACGCAGACAAAGCAGAGACAGGGCGATATCACGAGTGTCAACACATTTGCATTTCATTAATAGTCATATATCGTGTGTAACTGGGGCTGTTGAGATTACCCCCTTCCCTCAGCGGCAGCTTCAGTGATGCAACCAGGGACCTCCCAAATAAATAGAGGAAGCACGTGGGCTCGACTTTATAGCGTAGTTTGGATCTGTAACTAGAGTACAGTCCAAAAAACGTCTCCCCTCATTTGAGCCAAATTGACCTCGGTCTCTGCATTATTCCTTGCTTCTTGTCCGTTTAATAGATGTCATCAGTGTTTGAACCTGACTACTTACAAGCAGGCAAGGTGTGTTGACAGAAAAGGGAGAATGGAAGCATTTTGGCCTAAAAACTAACGATAAAAGTGAAGCTATAACACTTAAACGCCCTCAGGAAGAGGTGCTTTAAGACATGGCTAGATAGCTAGCGGATAACGTCCATCCGCAGTCGGCAGTGTTTTAGCTACTTCTAAATCACTAATCCTAGTCTCCATGGCGACAAATAAAGTACGTTTCTCACAAGTATCATCCCTGCAGGACGAGGAATAGCTAAACATGCTTCACTACACACTGTAGGAGGATACAATAGCTCAACGGCGTCACCGCTAAAAAATGCCTTGGGTGGATCGACACATGACATCCACTGTAACGATACCAAGTACAATAGCGTATCTAGTCGAAACCATTATGATTACATCGAAGTTTTTTATAGTCACAAAATCTTTTTTCTTTAAAAAAAAATGTATATTATGTTTGTAAACTCAGGAAATATGTCCCTGGACACATGAAGACTTTGAATATGACCAATGTATGATCCTGTAACTACTTGGTATCGGATTGACACCTAAATTTGTGGGATCATCCAACACTAATGTAACGTATAAGAATAATAAGTGATTATTACATTTTAACAGAAGTGTAGATAGAACATGTTGAAACAGAAAGTAAGCAGATATTAACAGTAAATGAACAAGTCGTTTAACAATCAATTTTTACAGCTTGTACTTCATAATTTTGACAAAATAATAAAATGGGAAATGACGCAATATGTTACTTTATATGTGAGCAGAAAAATTAAGAGCCTTTGTTTGTTTTCATAATACTACCAAAAGACAAGTTGTCTAGTATGTTCACTATTTTATTTAAGGACAAAATTGCAATAATAAACATATGTTTAATGTACCCTAAGATTTTCTGTTAAATTAAAGCCAGCAGTGCCATTTTTTGTGATCCCTTTTATTTAGAAAAGTATCGAAGGGTATTGAAAAGTATCAAACCACATTTTGGTGCCGGTACTGGTACTAGCATATTGCTATCGGGACACCCCTACTCCAGGGTGTACCTCACTTTCCACCCTAATGCAGCTAAGATAGACTCCAGCCCCACTGCCAACCCGAGAGGGACAAGCGGTAGAAAATGGATGGATACAAACAAAAAAAATTCCAAGCGAAACATGTCAGTGTCATTACGTGAATACAGCAACATGTCATTCTGCCAAATGTTAGCGCCAATCCAAATGCATGAACAGACTTTGCACATACCATCGCCAGATTCCCCCTCAGCTGTATTGCTGGCCGCTCGCCATCGAGTGGGTGTGGGAGTGGGTAATCTCAGGTGACATACACCTGCTGGTGATCCGCTGCACGCATCTGTAAGACAATAAGGCCTTTTGGTATTGACTGGATCTTTGGTCAACTGGTGCTCAAAAGTTGTGGTATGAGTGCCACAAGTGCAGTGTTTCTTAACCATAGGGGCAGTGCCCTATGATTAGAACTGCTTTTCAGCTGTGGTCCGTATGGACCACAGCGGTACTCGGTTGAAATGCACTTTTCCACCACTTTTGGCAGTAATGACAAAATCAAACAAACAGAAGAAGTCTGGAGCTGAAGTCATGGAGAAGTTTCTTAAGCGCAAAAAATAGGATTAAAGTGGTGAAGCTGTTGTTTTTATTTGCACTTAATTTTATTGACAGTTTAGTTGAAAAAACATATTTATTAAAGGCCTACTGACACCCACTACTACCCACCACGCAGTCTGATAGTTTATACATCAATGATGAAATATTAACATTGCAACACATAACAATACGGCCTTTTTAGTTTACTAAATTGCAATTTTAAATTTCCCAGGAGTTTCGTTTTGAAAACGTTGTGTAATGATGACGTGTACGCAAGACGACACAGGTTTTTAGGAAGTATGAGCGCTACGCACACACACAGCTACATGTCGTCTGCTTTAACGGCATAATTACACAGTATTTTGGAGATCTGTGTTGCTGAATCTTTTGCAATTTGTTCAATTAATTTTGGAGAAGTCAAAGTAGCAAGATGGAGTTGGTAAGCTTTAGCCTTCAGCCACACAAACACACGGTGATTCCTTGTTTGAAATTCCTGGAGGTGCAAATTTACAATGGATCAGAGCGTGGTCAAGCGAACATGGATCCCGACCACATGTCTAACCAGCAGGTTTCGGTGAGAAAATTGTGGTTAAAAAGTCGCTTCTTACCGGAGAAAAGCTGAGCTTGTGTCGTCCATAAAGCTGCCGTCGACTCCCCTGAGACACTGCGCGTCAAGACACCCGTGGAGACGCCCTTCCGACTATCAGGTACTATTTAACTCACTAAAACACTAGCAACACAATAGAAAGATAAGGGATTTCCCAGAATTATCCTACTAAATGTGTCTAAAAACATCGTAAACCGTCCAAATGCAATCGTGTTTTTTTTATTTTACTTTTTTTCTTTTCTTTTTTTATCGTCCGTCGGTATCAATATCCTCAAACACAAATCTTTCATCTTCGCTCAAATTAATGGGGAAATTGTCGTTTTCTCGGTCCAAATAGTTCTTTTTGTTGGAGGCTCCCATTATAAACAATGTGAGGATGTGAGGAGCCCCCACACGTGTGATGTCATCGTCTGCGACTTCCGGTAGAGGCAGGGCTTTTCTCTTAACACCGAAAGTTGCAAACTTTATCGTGGATGTTCTCTACTAAATCCTTTCAGCAAAAATATGGCAATATCGCGAAATGATCAAGTATGACACATAGAATGGACCTGCTATCCCCATTTAAATAAGAAAATCTTATTTCAATAGCCCTTTAACAATCTTGTTTATTTTAGCACAACATAATTGTATGTAATTTTTTTATTTTTTGTCAGTTTGTCATGAGTCCCTTCTTATGCACTATATTTTGTTTGTACTTACTTTTTGTAATCAGCCTGACCTAAGCCTAAGGTTTATGTGTTAGTTCAATGATAATCTTTATGATTGACACTTGCTTTCATATCATTTGACAAGGTTGTAAAATGTAAGTAGGCTAGATATAATCCTTGAATAAGATTAAAATCAACAGTAAGATGACAAATTCAGTGTTAACATTTGAGTAGGACCCGGGTCCCTCTGTACTGGAAAAGTTGTGCCCCGAGGTCAAAAAAGTGAAGAAGCCTTGATCTACTGCAGGGGTGTCAAACTCAAATACAGAGTGGGCCAAAATTTTAAACGGAACAAAGCCGCGGGCCAAGGTTGAACAAATTAACCTTTTAATAGAGACCCAAACAAGTTTTGCATTAAATATCGAACAAACAAGGCTTATATAACTTTAGTGACATGCAAAATCCAGTTTCAAACAATAATAATAATAATTAAAAAAATATCAATGGCATATCAAATAAAATTTAAATAAAAATTCTATGCCTTTTTTTCTATTTGCAATCTTCTGAGATAAATATCAATTTTTTTCCACAGGCTAGTAAACATTTAAAAATAAAATAATAATGAATGAACCAAACATTCAAGCCTTGAAGTTGCAAGAGAAAATGCATGCATAAAACATTAATTATTGGTCAGTTTGCTGGAAGTTTCCCGGAAGAGTTACTGCTGCAAAGGGTTCTGGGTATTTGTTCTGTTGTGTTACGGTGCGGATGTTCATCCGAAATGTGTTTGTCATTCTTGTTTGGTGTGGGTTCACAGTGTGGCGCAGAATTGTAACAGTGCTAAAGTTGTTTATACGGCCACATTCAGTGTGACCTGTATGGCTGTTGACCAAGTATGCTTGCATTCACTTGTGCGTGTGTGTGTGTGTGTGTGTGTGGGTGTGTGTGTGTGTAAAAGCCACAAATATTATGTGACACGCTGTTAGTATGGAGGAAAAGTGGACGTGACGACAGGTTGTAGAGAACGCTAAAGGCAGTGCCTTAAATGCACGCCCCCAATATAGTTTTCCAGGTGGAAATCGGTAGAAATTCGGGAGAATGGTTGCCCCATGAGATTTTCGGGAGGGGCACTGAACTTCGGGAGTCTACCGGGAAAATTAGGAGGGTTGGCAAGTATGAGTATTAGCGGTGAATGCGGTGTTACAGCGGCACCGACGCTGTTTAACACCGGTGGGCCAGCTCTAATGCTAAATTGATATTGCCTCAAGGGCCAAATTAAATTAGACGGCGGGCCTGATTTGGCCCGCGGGCTAGAGTTTGACACCCAAGATCTAGTGGTTTAATATGGTAAATAATAGAAATACCTGTATATCGATTATTAAATCGGTTTTGCCGAACACAACATTTTGAGGCAGTAATTGGTGTTAAAGGTTTATGGAATCATTGTTTTAATTTTTCCAAATGAATCTATTATAGGCTTTTTCTTTAGACCAAATGCTTCCAAGTCGGTGTCTTTACGACAAGCTTCAACGGTGCTTTGGTCGAGGCATTGTTTACATGTGATTGGTTTGGTTTTATCCACCGTGAAAAATAAATATGATTGTTTTTTTCTTTCCCCTCCTCCTCATCCTTGAGGCGCCCCCTACAGAATGCCACCCTGTGGCTCATATCTGAAACAGTCTCTGCTGCATAGATATTGTTTTGTGCGCTGGAACAGAAAATGGCCTCTCCTGAAGTATTCCCACAAAGCGGGCAGCATGGAACGTCTTCAGAAAAGCCAAAATTCATATTCCCCAGGAATTTAACCCAAGTTGTAACGTTTGTTAATGCCCACTATACAGTGATTCCTCAAATTAAGAGTGTTTTGAAATAAGACCTGTCTTTTGGCTGATTGTTTTGCTTTAAGTTACAGGCAAAAATTCGAGTTACAAGCATCCCCACCATCAGCTGGCGTAGCAAATGACCTGTAAACCCAGTTAAATCAACTAAAACATCTGGTTTTACTCATTAGCATTAGCTTACAGCTAGAAATGGACATAACTTTATTTTGGAAGGAAGAATGTGATTGTGATGGACAGAGCTTGGAAGAAGAAGTGGGTGATATTCTTTGAAGTAAGGAAACAAATCATCAAAAAGTATGAGCATGTTACTGCCAGTCTGCACCATACTGAAGCAGAATGGGTGGATAATGCCATTGATTAATTATACAACAATATGGAAGTGGCGCACATTCATCCATGAAAATATGAATAAGCTGCTGATGGTGTGTTTGACGGAGAACCAGCTGGAAGGCGTAACTGTAAAAGTCCGCTCTCCAAGGTAAATACTGTACATTATTATTATAGAATGTATTAAAAATACTGCAGTCAATTCTATTGTTTTGTTTTTATTTAATAAGTATTATCTAAAAGTTTGTTTTTCTGCTGTAAAGGTATGTTATATTTTACAAATTGTGCTGTTTTTGTGGGGACAGCATCAATTAAAATGGTATCAGTTTATGTCAATGGGCGACTTTGATTTGAGATGCGAGTGTTTTGAGTTAAGAGCCCCGTCACCAAACCCGTTAAGCTCGTGAATTGAGGTACTTCTGGGGAAGATTATAAGATGACCCTCTAAATAAGACGCCTTCTCTTTATCGAAAGATATTTTGTAATGATGTTTTCAATAACAGGCGTGAGTGACAGAAGGAAAAGCTCTGACACACTTGGGGAGAAGCTGTCTGGAGACACCTGTTGCCTAGAATGCAAACATAAGACAAGCCCTCTCTTCCATACGTGCTTTTCTGTGGAAAAAAATGCTGTGATCTTTAGGAGTGCTGAAAAAAACAAATCACATCCAAATCACGTTTCTTAAATCGATTTATAATTTTTAAAAATTGATTTGAATAAAGTGCCAACATTTCGGAATCAGGAGGATGTGATAAAAAAAAAGATAAGGATATGATATTTGTGGCAGCATCGGACAGAGTTATGTTTGAATTTCACTCTTGCATCTCACAGCACATAGTTGTAGCGCTTTCAACGAACCTTAATAATGATCATTTTTTAAGATTTTTGGGCCATTTCTGCGCTTACTCACTGCCAGCAGCCAAGAGGAGCTTTTGTAACCTGTTACTTGTTTGGAAAAGTTTTTTATTATAATTGTTATCGCAAATAATATATTGCGTGAATTGGTTTGAATCGAGAATCATGTTGAATCAGAAATGTATTTTGAATCGTATTGTAATCCTAAGAATCTTATGTGAATGTTGAGTTGTTGTAAGAGGGCAGGTCTATTCAACCGGCGGTCGGTAGGGGGGGCGTCCCTGGAAATGACACTGCTCTAGCCCCAAAGTTTAGTTGAAAACTAAAGAGTGCTCCTGTTGTATAAAAGAACTTGGACCACTGTAAACACATTGGCAGATCCTTACATTGACATTTGCTAGCAAACATAAAACACTGGGACCCAAACTTTGGATATGCTTAACTGAGGCGTTCCTCAAGGCACCTATTTAAGTCCTCTCCATCTTTTTCGTAATTTGATTTATGTAACTAAGGCGGTGCTCTAGCTTCAGATGCAGTCAGGAATATTGTTGTACGGTATACTGGTATTAGTGTAGACCCGCAATGATAATGAATCATTTCCGGTACTATACCGCCTTTGAAAAGTACCGATCCCGCACTTCAATCAATCAGTCAATGTTTATTTATATAGCCCTAAATCACAAGTGTCTCAAAAGGCTGCATAAACCACAACATCATCCTCGGTTTGGATCCCACACCAGGGCAAAGAAAAACTCAACCCAGTGGGATGACAATGAGAAACTTTGGTGAGGAACGCAGATGATCCCCCCCCCTATAGGAGCCCGGTGCAATGGACGTCGAGTGGGTCTAACATAATATTGTGAAAGTCCAGTCCATAGTGGATCCAACATAATAGTGAGAGTCCAGTCCATGGTGGGGCCAACAGGAGACCATTCTGAGCGGAGACAGGTCAGCAGCGCAGAGACGTCCCCAGCCGATGCAGAGGTGAGCGGTCCACCCCGGGTCCCGACTCTGGACAGCCAGCACTTCATCCATGGCCACCCGACCTTTGCCCCCACAAGGGAGAGGGGGGCAGAGCAGAAAACAAAGAAACGGCAGATCAACTGGTCTAAAAAAGGGGTCTAGTAAAAGGGGAACACTGTCACAATTTCAGAAGGGTTAAAACCAATAAAAATCAGTTCCCAGTTCCCAAGTTTTTTTCAAAATTTTACCCATCATGGAATATCCCGAAAAAAGGCTTTGAAGTGCTTAATTTTCGCTATCTGTGAAGCCACTGTCCACTTTCCTGTGACGTCATCCAGTGATGCCAATACAAACAACATTGTGGATAGCACAGGAAGATATAGCAATATTAGCTCGGATTCAGACTCGGATTTCAGCGGCTTAAGCGATTCAACAGATTACGCATGTATTGAAACGGATGGTTGGAGTATGGAGGCAGATAGCGAAAACGAAATTGAAGAAGAAACTGAAGCTATTGAGCGAATAGCTATTGACGCTATTCGGCGATCGCCTTCTAACTAACGATTGAGTGTCGCAGGATATCCATACATCTCTGCGCATGTCTGCCTTAGCATTGCCGGTAAAATGTGTAGACCAAACGATCGGGACTTTCGCATCTTGTGACACTGGAGCAACTTAAATCCGTCGATTGGTAAGTGTTTGTTTGGCATTAAATGTGGGTGTACATTAAATTTGTGGCATTACATTTGTATGTACAAATATACATACAGCTAGCCTAAATAGCATGTTAGCATCGATTAGCATGCCATGCTAATTGATGCACACTCCACGTAAATCAACTTGAATCCGTCCCTGATCATGTTGTTACACCCTCCGACAACACACCGACGAGGCATGATGTCTCTAAGGTAGGGAAAACAGTGGAAAAAACGGAAAATAACAGAGCTGATTTGACTTGGTGTTTGTAATGTGCTTGAGAAAATGGCGGATTGACTACCTATGTGACGTCACGTTGTGATGTCTTCGCTCCGAGTGCGAATAATAGAAAGGTGTTTAATTCGCCAAAATTCACCCATTAGAGTTCGGAAATCGGTTAAAAAAATATGTGGTCTTTTTACTGCAACATCAAGGTATATATTGACGCTTACATAGGTCTGGTGATAATGTTCCCCTTTAAAGGCTAGAATATACAAATGTGTTTTAGGATGGGACTTAAATGCTTGCAATGAGAAACATATGTTTAATGTACCGTAAGATTTGTTGTTGAAATAAAGCCAATAATGCAATTCTTTATGGTCCCCTTTTTTTAGAAAAGTACCAAAAAGTATCGAAATTATTTTGGTACCGGTACTGGTAGCAAAATATTGGTATCAGGATAACACTAGTCAGTAATCATTTGTTCAACCTCTTTTTTTAAAGTTAGTGGTGTTCCTCAGGGTTCCTGTGACGGACTTCCTGGCATCACCACGTGAGTTGCAAGGACCTTCGATGCACGACACCTTGTAGCAGGGTCGACACACATTTATTGAGTTAATATATGGGGTTGTGTCCCAGTCGGTTGCGCCACTTTCTAGCGCGACCTTCTTGGCTGCTCTCCTTGGCGCGCCTTTCGGTGGCCGGGTGCTGCGTCGTCCGCGTGGGCTCACCTCTGCTCGGGTCGCTCTCGTCACTGTTGTCGTCGTCGTGTGCTGCCGTTCCTCCTCCGTCTCTCCCGGTCGTTCCTCCTTCGCCCTTCTTATGCTCTAACAGCAGATGGAGAGATTGTGAGCAGGAGTGTGGTGTACGCACCTTGCTCATATTGCCGCTGCCGTGCCGTTCCGCGTGCATCACGCCTCTCCTCTCCGCCGCACGCCCCGCCTCCTGGCCTCCATCCTGGCCAGGACCGTCGGCTGCGTCTCTCCACAGTTCCATTTTAGCTCCCCTCTGTTTCATCATTTGGACTATTCAACTGGTAGCCCGTGAGTTCAGTTCAATAAATGTGTGACTCACATTTTTGTGGCAGATTCCTAAAACACTGCAGTGCTGTCATAGATCCATCCATCCATTTTTACCACTTATTCCCTTTGGGGTCGCGGGGGGCGCTGGTGCCTATCTCAGCTACAATCAGGCGGAAGGCGGGGTACATCCTGGACAAGTCGCCACCTCATCGCAGGGCCAACACAGATAGACAGACAACATTCACACTCACATTCACACACTAGGGCCAATTTAGTGTTGCCAATCAACATATCCCCAGGTGCATGTCTTTGGAAGTGGGAGGAAGCCGGAGTACCTGGAGGGAACCCACGCAGTCAGGGGGAGAACATGCAAACCCCACACAGAAAGATCCCGAGCCCGGGATTGAACCCAGCACTACTCAGGACCTTTGTATTGTGAGGCAGACGCACAAACCCCTCTTCCACCGTGAAGCCCTGCTGTCATAGAGATTATCTTTTTTGTAGAATGTCCGTCAAAACAGCAGAGTACTCCTTTAACGCTGACAAAATAAATAGACCAAAATCAAATGTCTACCGTAGAGGACGCACAGTTTTCTGAAATATAAAAAATAAGACTAACAGTGAAGGGAAAAGTCCTCAGCATTCACAAAATGTGGCCCCCAAAACATTTCAGTTGAATATTCCTCATCCTGAGCATGACATATTTGACATATTAAAATGTATTATTATGAGAATGTTATTTCCATGATGTCTTATAATAGAGTCCCAGGTGCGTCCACATGTGTTGTCGTACGATTCCTTGCGGCAAAATACGTAATTCCTGCAAAGGTCAGCGCACACGTAGCTCGGGGTGTGAGGCGATGCAGGGGCCCCTCCATGGACCCCCAAGGGACGACAAGGACGAGGCCCCAGAGAGAGGAAGACTTCCTAAGGTTACTCGGAGGTCCATGCAACAACCACTTTACAACAACAGGCGGCGCTGTCGGGGTTAGTTGTCATGTGAAGTCGGGCGTGTGGTATTCCCAGACAGCCTCAGGGCCTTGTGTGCAGGGCTCCGTACAGTCTGAGGGGCCGAGAGTTTATTCCCCAGGGTGAAACGCGCAGCCTGGGGGGCTCCGGTGCCCTGGTGCTGTGGGAATGCTCGGGCCTAGAGGGCCCTGGAGCTCAGATGGAGCCTGGAGGCTCAACTTTGTCACTCAGGGAGCAGATAGAGGAAGACGGCGACCTTGAGGGGAGACTCCCAGAAGGATTCGAGCCAAAAAACGATGATGATTTTTGCCTTTTTTCTTTCATCTTCTGTCCTGCTGTCTCTCATGTGTCCCACTGGAAGATGTTCATCCTCTAACAGGATTAGATACCTTTCCATCATGTGAGATTCAAGATCACAAAGCAAACCAAGACCCCCTGGGGAGGAGCGGGATGAAAACAGACATCCTTCTCCTCCTCCTCCTCCTCCTCCTCCTCCTCTTCCTCCATCCCACAGGATTCCAGATGCTGGAATGCCAGGAAGAGAGGACCAGAGGAAGGAGGAGGGCAAATGTGGACAAATGGAGCGAGAGAAGCATTTTGTCCAAAGATATCAACCTCACTGGGATAACATAGACCCCACTTATTTAGTGGAAGTGGAAAACAACCAGTGTGTCTCGTTTTCTATGGACACTTTATTAGGTACACCAGAGCATCAAATAAAAGAGCTCCGTCAAAGACGTAGTCACTTAACAATATTTATTTTTGTGGTAGCTAAGATATCCATTATAGTACGATGGATACAATGTATGTATCTTTCCTAGGCCGGTCCGTGGCATTAACACCATATGTGGTTTAGGGGCACAACCACTAGGGGGGACGGACGACTACTTTGGACTATAAGGACTTTGTCTTTCATTTGAATCCCTCAGTTATTCAAAATGACATCATTAAAGTACAGATAAAGTCAGGTTTAATGTCAATAACTTGGTTGAGTGAATCAATTTACGTATCCAAAATGCTCCATTCCTCCTGTCACGCCTGTATGATTATGTTTTGCTTTTTGCCATGTTTGGTCCTGTTTTTGTACTTCCTGGTTTGTTTTCGTCTCCATGCCAACTCATTAGTTTCAGCTGCCATGTCACGCACCTGTTCCATCACTGATTATGTCACTGCTACTTAAGCCATTCTTTTCCTGTCTTTGTCCTGCCATCTTCCCATCTACCCATGCTGCACATACCTTCAGATCCCGTATTTTCTGCTCCATGCCTTGCTATTCAGTTTTGTCCATGCCAAAGTATGTTTTTGTTATTTAAAGCCACAGTGCAAGTTTGTTTTTGTTTTATGTATATAGTCATGCCATTGTGCTAGTTTTATGTATAGTTCATTGCTATTCATGCCATCGAGCAAGTGTTTTTGTTTCATGTTGGTAGTTTGCAGCATTTATGCCAGTCTTTTGTTTCACAGCCTAGTTTTTGTACTTCCGCCCTCGTGCGTGCGTTTTTGTTTGTCTTATTAGTTATAGTGTTAAATAAAAAAGATGTACTCACAGTCACGTCTTGCTCGTGCTAAATTCCCTCTGTGTCGAAGAAACATCCTTAGTCTAAGCCAAAGTTTGACACCTCCAGCACGGAACACTGTTCCCTCAACACCGACGTAATCAAAGCACCAACATTTGGGAACCAGGATGATGTGATAGAACAGGGGTAGGGAACCTATGGCTTTCGAGCCAGATGTGGCTCTTTTAATGACTGCATCTGGCTCTCAGATAAATCTTAGCTGACATTGCTCAACACGATAAGTAATGAATAATTCCGCTGGTAATCGCAGTGTCAAAAATTCCATTCAAAATATAAAACATTCTCATACATTTTAATCCATCCATCTGTTTTCTACCGTACCTGTTCAAGAAGTCGCATTAATGGGAAGAAGGATTTTATCATCGGTGAACTTCCGAATAAAAATGTTATGAAAAAGAATAAGAGACTTATTATGTGAAGATTTGTCACTTAATTTCTGTTTTTGCTTCTTTGTTTCGTATTTACTTCCCATCAGTGCTTTTATTTTGTTGCCATTTCCTGTTTGTCCTGCTGAGCGCTGTGTTTTTTTCCCCTCAACTGCTGCCAATCAGCATGTTTCTATTTATGCTTATCTTGCACGTTCCTCAGGGCTCAAAGATTGACTATTGTTTAGAACTGTACATGCAAGACTGTTTCATTCTTCTCTGTTGGTGATATTAAAAGCATCTTACCTGCGCCTCGCTCTCCTGGTTCCTGCATCTAGGGGTCGCTACTACTGCTGCCATGCGAGTTTGTGACATATTATACTCTATAAATGTTGGTCTTACTTAAAAATGCAGACATTTAGTTGTATTCAGTGTTAAAAAATATTATATGGCTCTCACGGAAATACATTTTAAAATATTTGGCTTAAATGGCTCTCTCAGCCAAAAAGGCTCCCGACCCCTGTGATAGAAGAAAGGTAAATATACTTGAGAAGGATATTTCGAAGTTTCACCATTAAATTGCATTTCATAGCACATAACTGTGGTGCGTTCAAAGAACCTTGATTAAAGTTCGAAACAGAGGCGTCAGTAGTTTTTAGAGATCGGGGAGGCTCAACCACCCACTACATGCAGTAATAATATAACATAATATGTAATATACCCCGCTTACCGCCTGAATGCAGCTGAGATAGACTCCAGCACCCCCCGTGATCCCGAAAGGGACATGCGGTAGAAAAAGGCTGGATGGATATAATATAATAATGATGACATATAGTGTTAATCTTGCATGAATCAGCTACATTATGGGAGACTTGACATATTTCTAACTATATTTATGTGAATAATGTATGATTATTAAAAGGCACATTCTGGCTACTTTATATTATACTTATTGGCACTTCTTTGTAAAAACAAAAAAACACAACTTAACATTTTCTTTTTAGAAAACAACACAAAATAATTTAGAGGCGTGTAAGGATATTTTAGGGAGTCCTTCCCCAAGAGGTGGGTATCTTTGGACACCTCATAGTTCAATACGATTCCGATTCTTTGGGTGATTCACGGTTCACAATTTAATATTTGGTAGAGATATTTTAATAAAACCTTTTTAATAACAGGTTACATGTTACAAAACCTCATTTTGGTTGCTGACGCGAGTAAGAATGGAGATGGCCTAAAAACATATATTTTTTTAATTCATCCTTTAAAAAAATGCGATTTTTGAAAATGAATGGATGGATGGAATAAATGATAATTGCAATTCGGATGTGAATCAATTTTTTTTAAACCCCTTCTTGAGCCTCCCCTAAAAAGGGCTATAAAGTGACTCCACAACTTTGAACGCCTGATGAAAATCGTTACTGATGAAAAGAAGACAAAGGTGTAAATATTCTGGGCTTTCTGATCACGAGGTGTGAGCATCAAGTTGGTACAACTGGCACGCTGGATACAATAACGGATGGACGGGAGTGTTTACATACATAAGGAACTGGTTTACAATCACATCATTTAGATCAGGGGTGTCAAACTTGTTTCTATAGAGGGCCTCATCGCAGTAATGGTTGCCTTAAGAGGGCCAATTTTTAAAAAATATTTAAATTTAAATTATACATTATGCATGCGAGCAATAACCTGTGATTAATCAAAATTCTAATTGATCTAATTTAAAAAATACATATATTTATTCCAGTAATCTCGTCATATTACTATATCAATGACTATACACTCGATTATTAGATGTTTTCATGAACAAACTAGTGTTATATTTACGTACAGATTTTTGCAATACACTATATGATCATGTAATAATTGGTATGATTAGATAATAGCATTTTGAAGATACGCTTTTTTTCCTGTCAAAATCGAAATAATTATTTGCATTTAGTAAAAAAACAAAAATAAAATAAGTATTTTAGTAACACATATTTTTCCCAAGCTTTCGCGGGCCACATACAAAGTTTTTTTTATTAAATCGCAATTTTCGCCAGTCCTTATGTGTGTGTCCAGTTCGGTGAGTTTTGAAGCATTTTAAGGGGGTCAAATTACAGCTCAAAGAGGCAAAAAAATATATATATTTTTTGAAGGGGTTTTTGCCAACTTCCTGTTGATTTTTGCTCAAGAATGTAAAATTATGAAATGTAGGTCTAAGTGAGACCTACATAAAGTGTTTTGTTTCATGTCCGTACGACATTCCTAACGGAAGTTACAAGCAGTTTTGTCTGTGTTGTTCCTAGGGTGCGCTAGAGCGCAATGTTAATTTTTGGGGTTTGGTTTTTTTATTAGATGGCAATGTTCGCCAGTTCTGATGTGTGTGTGAAATTTGGTGAGTTTTGAAGCATGTTAAAGGCCTACTGAAACCCACTACTACCCACCACGCAGTCTGATAGTTTATATATCAATGATGAAATATTAACATTGCAACACATGCCAATACGGCCTTTTTAGTTTACTAAATTACAATTTGAAATTTCCTGGGGAGTTTCGTCTTGAAAACGTTGTGTAATGATGACGTGTACGCAATAGTTTTAAGGGGTTTTAAGGAAATATGAGCGCTGCACACACACACACAGCTATAAGTCGTCTGCTTTAACGGCATAATTACACAGTATTTTGGAGATCTGTGTTGCTGAATCTTTTGCAATTTGTTCAATTAATAATGGACACGTCACAGTAGAAAGATGGAGTTGAGAAGCTTTAGCCTTTAGCCACATGAACATACGGTGAGTCCTTGTTTAAAATTCCTGGAGGTGAAACTTTCCTATGGATCACAGCGGTCAAGCGAACATGAAACACGACGGAATGTCAACCAGCAGGTTTCGGTGAGAAAATTGTAGTAAAAAGTCGCTTCTTACCGGAGAAAAGCTGAGCTTGTGCCGTCCATAGCTGCCGTCAACTCCCCTGAGACAACACCCGGCCGTGGGCGTACACCCCCGACTATCAGGTACTATTTAAAACACTACAAACACAATAGAAAGATAAGGGATTTCCCAGAATTATCCTAGCAAATGTCTCTAAAAACATCGGAATGCAATCACGTTTTTTTTTGTACTTATTTTTTTTTAATCCTTTTTTTTTGTAGTCCATCGCTATCAATATCCTCAAACACAAATCTTTCATCCTCGCTGAAATTAATGGGGAAATTGTCGTTTTCTCGGTCCGAATAGCACTTTTTGTTTGAAGCTCCCATTAAAAACAATGTGAATATGTGAGGAGCCATCACACGTGTGACGTCATCGTCTGCGACTTCCGGTAGAGGCAGGGCTTTTCTCTTAGCACCGAAAGTTGCGAACTTTATCGTGGATGTTCTCTACTAAATCCTTTCAGCAAAAATACGGCAATATCACGAAATGATCAAGTATGACACATAGGATGGACCTGCTATCCCCGTTCAAATAAGAAAATCTCATTTCAGTAGGCCTTTAAGGGGGTCAAATTACAGCTTGAAGAAGCGGCAGAATAATAATAATAATAAAACCTTACAAATACAATAGGGTCCTCTGTCCCATTGTACCAATAGGGACATTGCGGTCCCTAAATAATATTAAAGATGAAAATAGGGCCACACAAAGCCTAGGGTTTGATCAGCCACGTAAAGGTTCTCTCCCCTTGTGGCCACTAGAAGGAGTAGAGGTCCTAAAGCAGCAGTGCCTCAAGAGATGCTCATGAAAGATTGATGGCTTCATTGTCAGGGCAGTAAAAACATGAGCAGTTCTAAATGAGCCCACCTCGCCGTAGCATGCACATAGAGCACAGTCACACTCTGGAGAGCCAAACACTTATGTAACCATTCGAGGGCTCAAATGTTAACAATCCTATGAGGGGGTTTAGGTCAAAGTTCAGATGTCTTCTTGCAGGGTGGAAATGGCCCCAATCTGATAACAGTAATAGCTGTGTTTACATGTCTGCATTCCACTTACAGTTGGAGTGGCGAGAAGAAAAGCTCCAACTCGCTTACAGAAAAGTTGCTTGGAGCCACCTGTTGGTTAGCGCGTATACAGTATTGTCCAGCTGAAATAAGCAGGGGCGTCCATGGTAACGTTTTTTGGATGGCAACAGATGTTGCTCAAAACCCTGTATGTACCTTTCAGCATTAATGGTGCCTTCACAGATGTGTAAGTTACCCATGCCTTGGGCACTAATACACCCCCATACCATCACAGATGCTGGCTTTTGAACTTTGCGCCTAGAATAATTCAGATGTTTTTTTTCCCTCTTTGTTCCGGAGGACACAACGTCTACAGTTTCCAAAAACAATTTGAAATGTGGACTCGTCAGACCTCAGGACACTTTACATCAGTCCATCTTAGATGAACTCGGGCCCAGCAAAGCCGACGGCGCTTCTGGGTGTTGTTGATAAATGGCTTTTGCTTTGCAAAGTAGAGTTTTAATTTGCACTTACAGATGTAGCAACCAACTGTAGTTACTGACAGTGGTTTTCTGAAGTGTTCCTGAGCCCATGTGGTGATATCATTTACACACTGATGTCTGTTTTTGAGGCAGTACTGCATAAGGGATCAAAGGTCTGTAATATAATCGCTTACGTGCATTGATTTCTCCTGATTCTCTGAACAGTTTGATGATATTACGAACCGTAGATCAGTGGTTCTTAACCTTTTTTCAGTGATGTACCCCCTGTGAACATTTTGTTAATTCAAGTACCCCCTAATCAGAGCAAAACATTTTTGGTTGAAAAAAAGAGGTAAAGAAGTCAAATACAGCACTATGGCATCTGTTTCTGATTTATTAAATTGTATAAAAGTGCAAAATATTGCTCATTTGTAGTGGTCTTTCTTGAACTATTTGGAAAAAAATATATAAAAATAAGTAAAAACTTGTTTAAAATGTGATTCAATTATAAATAAAGATTTCTACACATCAAGGTAATCATCAACTTAAAGTGTTCTCTTAGGGGATTGTAATCGAGATCCATCTGGATTCATGAACTTAATTCTAAACATTTCTTCACAAAAAAAGAAATCTTTAACATCAATATTTATGGAACATGTCCACAAAAAATCTAGCTGTCAACACTGAATAATGCATTGTTGTATTTTTTTTTCACAGTTTATGAACTTACATTCATATTTTCTTGAGGTATAATTCAATAAATATATTTATAAAGGATTTTTTAATTGTTGCTATTTTTAGAATATTAAAAAAAAATCCCACGGACCCCTTGGCATACATTCAAGTACCCACATTTGAGAACCACTATCGTAGATGGTAATATCCCTAAATTCATTGCAATTGCTCATTGACAAATGATGTTCTTAAACTGTTCTACAATTCGCTCACGCATTTCTTCACAAAATGGTGACCCTCGCCCCATCCTTGTTTGGGAATCTGCTTTTATACCCAATCATGGCACATACCTGATCCTAATTAGACTGTTGAACCTTGGGATGTTCCAAATACCGTATTTTTCGGACTATAAGTCACAGTCTTCTCCACAGTCCAGCCACAGTGACCCGGCCAAACAAAACAAAAATTTTTTATTTTTTTTAATAGTTTGGCCAAGTCTCACCCCAGGCCAAACTACAAAAAAAAAAAAAAAAAATGCGACTTATAGTCCGAAAAATACGGTGTTTAATGAGCATTCCTCAATTTTCTGAGTCTTTTTTGCCACTTGTGCCAGCTTTTTAGAAACATGTTGCAGGCATTAAATTCCAAATGAGCTAATATTTGCAAAAAATTAAATCCTCCAGTTTGAACGTTAAGTATCTTGTTTTTGCAGTGTATCCAATTAAATATAGGTTGAAAAGGATTTGCAAATCATTGTATTCTGTTTTTATTTACGATTTGCACAACTTTACTGGTTTTGTACATCTGGAGGAAAAAAAATATTGCATTTGAGTCAATATGGTAAAAGTAAGAATGCATTCACCTCAAATGGTGGGCAAAACACTATTAGAATCAATCAATTCACACCTAACCTCTATTATATGCCCAGTAATCTTTGCAGTTGTGAGTAAACAGACGCTCCTCACATTAACGCATCTTTCATTATGTACAGTAAGGCATTATCATAGGAAACGGGCTTCAATCCAATATGTCTTGCGGGCGGAAAGAATGATAAAACATGAGCGAACACAAATAACTCCATATGAAAATAGAGCAGGTTGCGAAGACATAATGCAAGCGGAGTAGAAGGAGCAGTGACTTGGTCTTTAATTAGTGGACATGACTGTGTGTCGTATAACAACAAATAAATAAATAAATAAATAGCGCATGAGTCCAGTCTCACCCAGAGGGCTCATTATTATCAGCATGGAGGACTTGATGCCTTCAGACGCTCATATGTGAGATGTCTGAAGGCATCGCCTCACACACACATATTAAATGATTGGGGGGGGGGGGGGGGGGGGGGGTGACACACACACAGAGACACACACACGACAAGCCTCGTATGCTACTTAGGGGCCGTCTATTAGTGTTTTGACTCATTATCACTCACATGGAAGGAAGGACACTCCTTAGCAGAGGTGACTCTCTGACGGGAGACGTTCCTTTAAAAGAGCCGTTCAGAAGACTGGCTTGCGTTTACAAAAAGGAAACAATCACCGATAGCAGTTATAAAATAAGATTTGGGTCTGAAAAACTCAATTATGTTTTACCAAATGTCACTCAAATATACTTAAACAAACTGTGGCACAGGTACCATGCAGGCTCCATCTTGTCTTACGCTAAAATAATCACTTCATATAATTCAAACACAGTATTACTGTTGAAACTGTGTAATGTTATATTGGTCAAAACTATTAAGTATATGTCTTAAATAAAACATCTGCCTTGTTTTAATAAATACTAAGGCCTACTACGCTACTGCGTTTTAATGTTGGTCATTATGGTGGTGTTTGGAGAGGCAAGATTTTTCTGAGAGGGTACTTGGTGAAAAAGTTTGGGAACCCATCCATCCATTTTCTACCGTTTATTCCCTTTTGGGGTCAGGGGGCCGCTGGCGCCTATCTCCGCTACAATCGGGCGGAAGGCGGGGGTACACCCTGGACAAGTTGCCACCTCATCACAGGGCCAACACAGATAGACAGACAACATTCACACTCACATTCACACAGTAGGGCCAATTTAGTGTTGCCAATCAACCTATCCCCAGGTGCATGTCTTTGGAAGTGGGAGGAAGCCGGAGTACCCGGAGGGAACCCACGCAGTCACGGGGAGAACATGCAAACTCCACACAGAAAGATCCCGAGCCTGGGATTGAACCCAGGACTGCAGGACCTTCGTATTGTGAGGCAGACGCACTAACCCCTCTTCCACCATGAAGCCAGTTTGAGAACCACTGTTCTAAAATATGATTCAATTTGGCTTTTGTAAAGATTCCATAAGGTTGTACCTTATCACAATCATTATTTAGTATTTTCCCTCACCTAGCGGCACAATAAAAAGCACACAGCCTACAAATAACCTCCATAAAAATCAACTTAAATCAGAACATTTCCACACAAGAGCATTTTAACAACACCGGAAGAAATAGTGTATAATAAAAACCTAGAATGCTGTGTATAAATATTCAAAATACAAATAAAACTGAACACAATATATGTGAATGCACAATTGTCTCACTCCACACCTGCACTAGGCTACTTTACAAAGTCATCGCAAAACAATGAACCAGAAAAGTGCTTCCAAATGTTGCTATGTTATGCTTTCTCGGACTTTTGTGACTCCAGCCCAGTCAGGTGGTGCATGTACAAAGGCAGTGTGGACAGTTTGCATAAAAAAAAAAAAAACAGCCAATCTTTTGTTGCCGTTCAAAAGACCGTCTTGTTCGTAAACCTCACATCGCTTTCCCCTAAGAGTTAAAGGTGCAGACCTCCACCAAAGCTGAACTGGAAACAAAATTGCTGGAATTGTTTGTCAATTTCTGCAATCAGCAGCGTGCACTATAACAAGATAAAACAGAAGATGACCATGGGTGTCTTATACTGTAAAACCACAACATAAACAACCAATACTCAACAGTACTCAAGAGGGTATGAGGCACAATGACAAGATGAATACACCATTTTACATGTTGGGATAAAGGGGAATGTAAAAAAAATATATATAGTTATAGTCAGCTACTTTCTGAAACCAGCCACTAACTCTTGATTGATTGATACGTTTATTAGTAGATTGCACAGTTCAGTACATATTCCGCACAATTGACCACTAAATGGTAACACCCGAATAGGTTTTTCAACTTGTTTAAGTCGGGGTCTACGTTAATCAATTCATGTAATCAACTCATCTGATACTTTGCCCAATCTTTCAGACTGCACTTTTTTTTTAATGTTTTTTTTTATAGAGGATCTCTATGTTGTCGCTGAATCTTCCCAGGTCACTGGTCTGTGTGAGTGACAGGAAGAAAAGACTTGCTTGGTTATATAAATCAGGAGACTCAGCATGTTACACATCTTACATTCAGGTTATTACTATCGCTCCAAAGTTCAGACATATACGAAAATCAGCTTCATTGTTTTGCGCTCGGGGGAAAAAAAACATGAAGAGGAATGGCATCTGAAAAGCTAACGAGTACAAAAAGCATCAAAATATTGAATAAACCATTTTCTTTACCATACATCAGGGACATTCAAGTAATAATTTCCAGTAAACAAAGTACTAGGGGACCGGGTTTGTACCTTCACTATTCTTATTTGGTATATTCCGGAGAACTAGCGTTCCTCTACAGTAGACCGTTAATTTAAGTCTATTTTGTCGGTTTCAGGAGGGCCCTGCTGTATATAAGGACCCTCTGCAAAGAAGTTATTCAAAGATCATATCAATGACAGCACTCGTTTTTGTTTTTTAAAGAATCTGCAGCAAAAATGTGAGTCTCTCACTTGTTTTTCGTATTGAAGTCACAGGCCACCAGTAGAATAGCCCAAATGATGAAAAAGAGAGAACCTAAAATGGAACCGTGAGGAACACAAGTATCAATAAAGAAGTTGAACAAACAACTGAAAAAAACAAGCTGCAGCAGCACCTCGAGTGTCCGCCCTGAGATTGTTAGGTTGTGAGTTCATACCAAAGACTATAAAAATGGGACCCTTTACCTCCCTATTTGGCACTCAGGATCAAGGGTTGGAATTGGGGGTTAAATCACCAAAATTATTCCAGGGCGTGGCCACCGCTGCTGCTCACTGCTCCCCTCACATTCCAGGGGGTGATCAAGAGTGATGGGTCAAATGCAGAGAATAATTTCGCCACACCTAATGTGTGTGACAATCATTGGTACTTTAACTTTAACTTAGTTACATAAATCACATTGTGAAAACAAATGTGTTACTGCCAAAAAGGAGAGGACTTAAAAGGGTGCCTTGAGGAAAGCCTCAGTTACTGTATGTAAATCACAAGTTTGAACCCCAGTGTTCTAGCAATGTTAAAATGTCAACTAAATGATTTGCCAGCATGTTTACAGTGGTCCTATAGTTCCTTTATACAACTCCAGTGGTTTTAGGACTTTGCTGCAAAATTGTAGATCTCCCAAGTATTGAACTGTACCTGGAGAAAGGTATGGTGGCTAGTATAATAGCCCTGGTGTATGTAAGAAAGTCTTAGTCAGTAGTCAACATGTAGGATGATGTACAATACTGAGACTCACAGGGGAGATGCTTTCACTTAAGTGAAACAAAGTAGTCAGTAGGCTGATGTTTTACAAACCCCATTTCCATATGAGTTGGGAAATGGTGTTAGATGTAAATATAAACAGAATACAATGATTTGCAAATCATTTTCAACCCATATTCAGTTGAATATGCTACAAAGACAACATATTTGATGTTCAAACTGATAAAAAAAATTTTTTTTGCAAATAATCATTAACTTTACAATTTGATGCCAGCAACACGTGACAAAGAAGTTGGGAAAGGTGGCAATAAATACTGATAAAGTTGAGGAATGCTCATCAAACACTTATATGGAACATCCCACAGGTGTGCAGGCTAATTGGGAACAGGTGGGTGCCATGATTGCGAGTAAAAGTAGCTTCCATGAAATGCTAAGTAATTCACAAACAAGGATGGGGTGAGGGTCACCACTTTGTAAGCAAATTGTCGAACAGTTTTATAACATTTGTCAACGAGCTATTGCAAGGAATTTAGAGATTTTACCATCTACGGTCCGTAAAATCATCAAAAGTTCAGAGAATCTGGAGAAATCACTGAACGTAAGCGATGATAGTACAGACTTTTGATCCCTCAGGCGGTAATGCATCAAAAACAGACATCAGTGTGAAAAGAATATCACCACATGGGCTCAGGAACACTTCATAAAACCACTGTTAGTAACTACAGTTGGTCACTACATCTGTAAGTGCAAGTTAAAACTCTACTATGCAAAGCCAAACCCATTCATCAACAATATACTGAAACGCCGCCGGCTTGGCTGGGCCCGAGCTCACCTAAGATAGACTGATGCAAAATGGAAAGGTGTTCTGTGGTCTGACGAGTCCACATTTCAAATTATATTTGGAAACAGAGGATGTGGTGTCCTCCAGAACAAAGAGGAAAATAACCATTCGGATTGTTATAGGCGCAAAGTTCAAAAGCCGGCATCTGTGATAGTATGGGGGTGTATTAGTGCCCAAGGCATGGGTAACTTACACATCTGTGAAGGCACCATTAATGCTGAAAGGTCCATACAGGTTTTGGAGCAACGTATGTTGTCATTTAAGCAACGTTATCATGGACGCCCCTGCTTATTTCAGCAAGACAAGTGTTACAACAGCGTGGCTTTGTAAAAAAAGAGTGCGTGTACTTTCCTGGCTCGCCTGCAGTCCAGACCTGTCCCCCATCGAAAATGTGTGGTGCATTATGAAGCGTAAAATACGACACCGGAGACCCCGGACTGTTGAACGACTGAAGCTCTACATAAAGCAAGAACAGGAAAGAATTCCACTTTCAAGGCTCCAACAATTAGTTTCCTCAATTCCCAAACGTTTATAGAGTGTTGTTAAAAAGAAAAGGTGATGTAACACAGTGTTGAACATGTCCTTTCCCAACTACTTTGGCACATGTTGCAGCCATGAAATTCCAAGTTAATTATTATTTGCAAAAAAAAATAAAGTTTATGAGTTTGAACATCAAATATCTTGTCTTTGTAGTGCAATCAATTGAATATGGGTTGAAAAGGATTTGCAAATCATTGTATTCCGTTTATATTTACATCTAACACAATTTCCCAACTCATATGGAAACGGGGTTTGTAAATTAGTCTACAATTGTTTATCATTTAATTGCATATGAAATATATAAATATACAATTACCCCATTTGTTTTCATGTAAAAAAAAAAAAAGAGTCAGTACTTCTTGGATAGTTTCACATTATTGTAAATCAATCATATTTATTTACACACTAGTCTTCTGAATTCCAAAGAGTCCAAAGAAAAAGAGATCTAAGGTAGCAGACACTGCTCACGTGTGTTGGCACATCCCTCCTACATTGCAGCAGAACAACACATGCATCGTCCTGTCCCCTTGTTCCTAATGAGCTTTATCGCATTGGTCCCGCTTGACTTGTCTTGTTAAGTGGCACACATATATCCATATGTTCCACATGAACAGGCAGAGGGGACACGCTGGGTGGCGGAGACGCTTTCTCAATTACACTGTGCAGTTTTGGACCGCAACAGCCAGCAGCAAGAGCCAGTCAGCTCCGCTCTGCATCTCTACGTGAGCGAGTGTGTAGACGACGATCGGAGCTGAGCGCTGACAACGGCATCCATTTACTCTTGATGTTAAAGGAGTTAAAAAGTCAAAGTGGAGACATTGCTAAGTAGGACGGCGATCGGGACACTTATAATTTACTGTTTGTAATACTTCAATTACTTATTTTAGAAACACAGCATTAACAATTTGTTTAATTGGACACAAGTGAAAAATAAATAGACTACAAACATGGTTAAGTCAGCTAAACTAAAAAGAGATACTACCGAACATTAAAAACTTTTTTTTCAGTACACTTTACAACGCTCTGAAAATAAATAAAATCAGTTCATGGAGCTGCAGCTTCACATTAAGGTTATTGTCAAAAAGTTAGCATCAAACAGTTGTGAGGCGGTGGATAAAAGGGAAGGCACCGTCGCTGCAAAGAAAAGTCTTCTTTCTGCTTCTGAATGTCAGAAACAGAACGCTTCATTGACACTTCAGGACCTTACTGTATTTTGTTTGTGAAAAGTGCCACTCAACAGCCCCCCCCATTCATTTCTTATCTGTGCTGATAGTCTTTCAACTGATTGTGTCTTTCAACAACCAAATTCTACCTCAAACACCCACGAAAGAGGTTGAGGCGAGCACTCAGAGCTCATCGTGGTTACGAGTGAGGTCCTCTCCATAGTTGGTGGCCTGACTTCCTACAAACATGTTCCAGTTCTCCAGGACCTCCTCTTTGGTCAACATCTGGTCCTGAGAAATAAAGTAACACAATGTCACAGCAGTTCTGAGGGTATGCTACTAACTGAGTAGAGTAATTCCCCGCATACATACACACATATGTGCGTATATATATATATATATATATATATATATATATATATATATATATATATATATATATATATATATATATATATATATATATATATATATATATATATATATCCATCCATCCATCTATCCATAAGCGGTAGAAAATGGATGGATGGATGGATGGATATATATATATATATATATATATATATACATACATATACCCACACACATACATACATATACATTTTCTACCATATATATATAATGAAGATAAAAAAATCCCCAAATTATTTTTTATTTCATATGTAACAACTAACTGTGTTGTTAAAAAATAGATATATAAATATATAAAATAATATATATACATATATATCTCTATCTCTGCCTCTGCGATGAAGTAGCGACTTGTCCAGGGTGTACTCCGCCTTCCACCCGATTGTAGCCGAGATAGGCACCAGAGCCCCCCGCGACCCCAAAGGGGATAAGTGGTAGAAAATGTATATGTATGTATGTGTGTGGGTATATGTATGGGTATATATATATATATATATATATATATATATATATATATATATATATATATATATATATATATATATATATATATATATGTGTGTGGGTATATGTATATTATATATATATATATATATATATATATATATATATATATATATACACACATACATACATATACATTTTCTACCACATATCCCCTTTGGGGTCGCGGGGGGCTCTGGTGCCTATCTCAGCTACAATCGGGTGGAAGGCGGAGTACACCCTGGACAAGTCGCTACTTGTGTGTATATATATATATATATATATATATATATATATATATATATATATATATATATACACACACATATACCCACACACATACATACATATACATTTTCTACCACTTATCCCCTTTGGGGTCGCGGGGGGCTCTGGTGCCTATCTCAGCTACAATCGGGTGGAAGGCGGAGTACACCCTGGACAAGTCGCTACTTCATCGCAGAGGCAGAGATAGAGATATATATATATATATATTATTTTATATATTTATATATCTATTTTTTAACAACACAGTTAGTTGTTACATATGAAATAAAAAAATAATTTGGGGATTTTTTTATCTTCATTAACTACTTTACATTTAAAATTACAGTTTGAGATGCAAGCAGCAGGCTACTGTGCAGAGTTAGGGACTACATGCTAGTAAGTAGAAAAAAATTACATTAAATTGTGTTCCTTTAAAATCTAATTTTTTAATGTTTGTGCAAGTTTTTAAAAAAATTAGGCTGCTAATTTTCATTAGCTTGTTAATAAGTTTGTCCATTGTTTGTTAGCCTTAAGCTAGTGGCGTAAAAGCCAACTTTTATCCTGTGTGGTTGCATTTCTTTTTTTCAGTTTATACCAAACTGTATTGTCGATTTAACATGATTCCTACTTGTACGTGCATTCAATGTGTATATTAATGTACTTTACTTTGTGTGCTTAGTTTTGCAGGAACTTCATTGTGTAGACAATCAATATACTACAAGTCAGAAGTTTGTCCATCTCTAATTCAGAGGACTATTTACCTATCTTTCAATTTAAATTCCAATATAAATAAATAAACCAGGGGGTGTGCAAAGGGCATCGTTTGTTACATTGTAGTCATAATATAAGCAGCAAAAATAGAAAATAGATTGGCGCCAGCGCCCCCCGCGACCCCGAAAGGGAATAAGCGGTAGAAAATGGATGGATGGATGGAGATTAAATATAATTTAACAAGAAATAAGATGAGTTGATACCAATAACACAGATTTTACTTTAAATATATCTATAAAATTTGTTTTAGCCTTTTTAGAAAAAAAACCCCACATACTATTATAATGCAGGAGTCATATTGTCACCGTTCCCCAACGCTGGCCAGTCTCGCCACTAAAAATAGATTGCCGTTCACTGAATCCCATTCAAATAATAATAATAATATAAAATCTAACTAAATGGATGCATTGTCCATGATTGAGCTTTGTCACCATGAATACAAAAAAACAAAAGGAGGGGTGAAGAAGTGGTACCTTGTCCTGGTCAGACTCGTACACCAGGTGTCGGGCCTCTGCCTGGGCGTGGTCGTAGTTTTGCGGCATTATCCATTGGCGGATTTCGTCCCTGTCCATTTTACCGTCCTTGTTCAAATCTCTGAAGTCGGAGAACTGATCCCTCTCGGTTCTGACCCAGTCTGGTTCTGGGCCGCCGTCCTCGTGCGCAAACATGTCAGCTGAAAGCAGAGATGGACATATAGGGCAGCAACAAAACACACATTTTCTTTGTTTTAGTTGAACTGTATTGCTTGAACTCACCAATATACTCGTCCTCGTCCACATGTCCGTCGTCGTTTTTGTCAATGTCCTCCAGGGTTTCCTGCGTTCGCCATGAGGAAGTGATGTCATTAATGAGGGTCAACAGCAGCTGGAACTTTCACTTTGACTAATAAAGACGGAAAGTAGTTGCCCTTGGCAGCGTGAGTCATCATGAGGGTCAGTTTACAGCTGGGCTGGCACACTGACACTACAATTACAAGAATCAATGCTGATGAGGACCAACCCCCCCCATGCACACATTTAGTGCGTACCAAACACTTAAAGCCCTGCTAGATGTCTTTGTCCACAGTGCGACATTAACTCAGTTGCTGCTGTAGAGGCGTGTCAGCTGCCTTGATCATCAGTTAGTACATGCAAACATGCTTAGTCAAAGACAACACATCTGGGCTGCGACACATGTACACATGCGATAAACTCATTGCATGCAAATTTTCCTGTAGGTGAGACGCCACTCTGAACCCGGCTAAATATTTAATGGCCATGTGGGGTATAGCTGACTAATAATAAACAACCTCCATCAATATTCGAAAGGTTGCGTGTCTAAGAAAAATTCTTTACTGCACTATTGGCTGCTGGGTTCAATCTCCTATGCATTTCATAAGCACGCCACATAAACAGGGAACAAAATAGCAGTACCAAAACTAATTACGTGAATGTTTCTTTTGGTTAAATGGTTTATCTTAAGCAATGAAAATCTGAGCATGAACAATAACACCAAGAAAGCCAAAAGCTCCCTGTGGAGAGGCGGAGCTGACGGTCCGACAGAACGGCAGGGCACGCTGGAGCCCGGCCCAAGATGGCGGCGAGGAGGTGGAAAATGCGAGCGAGCGGCGAGGCGGGGCGTACCGGTAGCGACACCAATAGCAAGATCAGGTGCGTGGATCGCGCACCTGGACACAATTAACGAATCCTCTCGCATTGATGAAATGGGCGGCAGCTGTGAACGTGAAGGAGAGTGGTGGAGAAACGGGAGAACAAACAGCGCATGCAACGAGGAAGAGAGAGAGAGCAAGAGGCAGACAGAAGCGACATGGACGGCTGAAAAGCGACACAGAAGAGAGAGCGAGCGAGCGCAAGAGGCAAAAGACGTGGACGGCTGAAAAGCAACACGGAGGAGCGAGCAGTGAGAGCGCGGACGGCTGAGAAGCAACCCGCAAAATACTTTTCTTGATTGAAAAATAAAGAAGTCTACACCTGCTCAAAGATGTCCCTGTTTGGTGGTCCATTGAACCCGCACGACGGCTTGAGTCCGTCACATTTGGCGCCCAACCTGGCTGGACCACCAGAGGCGGGGGAGGACGATCCCCCGTGGGCTCTCGTTGGCGCGCTGGCCGGCCTCGCAGCAAGCAGCCGACAGCAATGCCGGCTCCTGCAGGTATTGGCGGACCAGACGGCGGGGGGCAGCCAATGGCCCCCCAAAGGGGATGAAGATGATGAGGAAGAGGTAAATGAAGAAGTTGAAAAAAAAGAAATGAAAGAGGAAGAAGGTGAAGAAGTTGAAATTCAAGAAAATGATGAAGAAGAAGAAAAAGTTACAGAAGAAGAAAAATTTACAAAAGAAGGAAAAGTTACAAAAGAAGAAGAACACAAAGACACTGAAGAAGACAAAGAGACAGAAAAAGATGAAGACAAAGACACAGAAAAGGAAGAAGACAAAGATTAAGAAAAGGATGAAGAAAAGAATGGAGAAAAAGACAAAGAAGACAAAGGAAAAGACAAAGAAGATAAATAAAAATACAATGAAGAGGAATAAATAGAACAGGTGACAAAGGAGAAAACTGGGGGCACAGGTGGTCATGGCAATCTTCACTTCCCGCTCCGGAAAGAAAAGGAGGGGGGAGTATGCTCAGCCGGACGGAAGCCAGTCTTGCGTCTGGCGATGGAGCACTGTGGTGAGGCGGAGCCGACGGTCCGACAGAGCGGCAAGATGCTGGTGAAGAGGCGGAGAATGCGAGCAAGCGGCGAGGCGGGGCGTGCCGGGAGGGATGCCACAAGCGAGATCAGGTGCGTGGATCGCGCACATGGACAAAATTAACGAATCCTCTTGCACTGATAAAAGGGGCGGCAGCTGTGAACGTGAAGAAAAGTGGTGGAGAAGCGGGAGAACAAACAGCGCGTGCAACGAGGAAGAGAGCGAGAGCAAGACGCAGACAGAAGCGACGTAGATGGCTGAAAAGCGACACAGAGGAGAGAGCGAGAGCAAGAGGCAAAAGACGTGGACGGCTGAAAAGCGACACGGAGGAGCGAGCAGTGAAAGCGCGGACGGCTGAAAAGCAACCCGCAAAAGACTTTTCTTGATTGAAAAATAATGAAGTCTACACCTGCTCAGAGATGTCCCTGTTTGGTGGTCCATTGAACCCGCACAACGGCTTGAGTCCGTCACACTCCCTTACTGCATCTGTTGTCCACAAGCTGCAGACATTGTCCTTCCTCTACCAGTTGAAAATTACTTGTCGATCATTAACTTTCGTTCGTGTAACGACACGCTTCATGTAACTTAACTCCGCAATCGTCGAAAACATTTGGTACACTGCCGAGATTTTTGTTGGTTAATGACAGACTATGTGAAATTATAATCACACGTCGTCATCTCTGCTAATAAAAAATGGGAAATGAGGACTAGGGATGGGCGATGTATATTGCAATCTAATGCGATGACGATATCTATATCACAATAAATTATTTGGTAAATGATAATATAACTGTTTTAAAATGAGTGACAAATTTGAAATAAATTATTGCGTTATTTCTAGTTGCATTATTTTCCTCAAACTTATTATCAATCCACTTGTTAATTTTCTGTTTATATCTGGATACTTTCTGTTGTAACATGGTTTTATCTACACTTCTGTTAAAATGTAATAAGCAATTATTTTTCTTTGGGCAATACTACAAATTTGGGTACTGATCCAATTCCAAGTAGTTACATTATGATGGGAGTAGAATATCAATGAAATATTTATTTGTTACTATTGGCTCTAATTTACCTCCTTTCGTTTTTGCCCTTCTGTATTTCCTAAGTTTGTAAACAATAACAAAAACAACAATAAAACAAAAAATATCGATCTGACCGCTGTAGTATTAACCATATTCTGACACTATAGTTGGTATAGTTACTGGTAATATTTGCATTGATCAGGCTAATGTTTACATTTATGAGCTCTAGCTTAGCGGTCAACATATCCTTCTACAGTGTGTAGTGCAGCCACTTTACATATTCCTCATCCTCTAGTGATAATGTTACTTGTAAGAAACAATTTTCCGCCACGAGGGTAAAGTTAGTTAATTAATTAATCCAATTTTGATTTTGATAACGGCTTCTGACAAAAATTAAAACAATCGAAAAAACAAAAGGGCCGCGCAACGTGCATGCACATTTCAGAGGTTGAGCAAATGAATGAAAAAAGCATGTCTTCTTGAAGTTTGGAATCTTACCATGATTGGTACTTATTATTTGAAAAATTGCTGGTATGCCCAAACAATAATCACTAAACTCATCAAAAAAATAAGGCATATGACTTCCGGCGTTGACGTAACAGCAGACGGACTCACAGAATTAGCCATCCATCCATCCATCCATCTTCTTCCGCTTATCCGAGGTTGGGTCGCGGGGGCAGCAGCCTAAGCAGGGAAGCCCAGACTTCCCTCTCCCCAGCCACTTCGTCTAGCTCTTCCCGGGGGATCCCGAGGCGTTCCCAGGCCAGCCGGGAGACATAGTCTTCCCAACGTGTCCTGGGTCTTCCCCGTGGCCTCCTACCGGTTGGACGTGCCCTAAACACCTCCCTCGGGAGGCGTTCGGGTGGCATCCTGACCAGATGCCCGAACCACCTCATCTGGCTCCTCTCGATGTGAAGGAGCAGCGGCTTTACTTTGAGTTCCTCCCGGATGGCAGAGCTTCTCACCCTATCTCTAAGGGAGAGACCCGCCACACGGCGGAGGAAACTCATTTCGGCCGCTTGTACCCGTGATCTTATCCTTTCGGTCATGACCCAAAGCTCATGACCATAGGTGAGGATGGGAACGTAGATCGACCGGTAAATTGAGAGCTTTGCCTTCCGGCTCAGCTCCTTCTTCACCACAACAGATCGGTACAACGTCCGCATTACTGAAGACGCCGCACCGATCCGCCTGTCGATCTCACGATCCACTCTTCCCCCACTCGTGAACAAGACTCCTAGGTACTTGAACTCCTCCACTTGGGGCAGGGTCTCCTCCCCAACCCGGAGATGGCACTCCACCCTTTTCCGGGAGAGAACCATGGACTCGGATTTGGAGGTGCTGATTCTCATTCCGGCCGCTTCACACTCGGCTGCGAGCCGATCCAGTGAGAGCTGAAGATCCCGGCCAGATGAAGCCATCAGGACCACATCGTCTGCAAAAAGCAGAGACCTAATCCCGCGGCCACCAAACCGGAACCCCTCAATGCCTTGACTGCGCCTAGAAATTCTGTCCATAAAAGTTATGAACAGAATCGGTGACAAAGGGCAACCTTGGCGGAGTCCAACCCTCACTGGAAACGTGTCCGACTTACTGCCAGCAATGCGGACCAAGCTCTGACACTGATCCTACAGGGATCGGACTGCCATAATAAGACAGTCCGATACCCCATACTCTCTGAGCACTCCCCACAGGACTTCCCGAGGGACACGGTCAAATGCCTTCTCCAAGTCCACAAAGCACATGTAGACTGGTTGGGCAAACTCCCATGCACCCTCAAGAACCCTGCCGAGAGTATAGAGCTGGTCCACAGTTCCACGACCAGGACGAACAGAATTAGCCAATATATTGAAATCCAATGCAACTTGAGAGGTGTTCTCTCTTTTTTAAACAGCCTCGAATCGCCTCCACACAAGATGAGAACAGCAGCACATTCCTCCCCTTCACTAACTGAATAAAGGCTTAAAAAAAATACCTTATTAATACTGAACATAACTGACTTATTGATACATTTACACAATTATTATGCTTTGACACAAGATACTGGTCAAAATTGTCCAAAGATGTATTGCACCAATAAATGTGACAACGTTTGCATTTAATAACCAAACATTTTATAAAAGGTAAAACAATTTAACAAAAAGCATTTAAAACATAAAAACTGATTTTTTATGTTTTTTTTGTATTATTGCATTGTATTTTTTTTACTATTATTTTACATTTTGTGGTTTATTTTTTACTAATTTATATCTGTTTTAAACTATATTTAATGTTGAATTATGGTGGTACAATAAATACTCTTATTTTCAAATTAATGAATAATCGTGAAATAATTTGTGATTACGATATCAAACAAAATAAACATGATTATTATTTTTGCCATAAACGTCCAACCCTACACGGAGGAGAGAATTGCTGACTCAGAAGTGGCTTTGCACTGTGGAGGGACGTGAGCTGATAGCCTGCTAGCAAGAATGCTACAGTGCAATAAGGGCACTTTAGTTGGGTTGTTGCTGTCAAATTTGCGGGACGCAGCTAGAAAGTGTCATCAACATGCATTATCACGATATGATACTATTTAAAGCTCTCTCGGCCAAATGTATATCATTTACATTATCTATATTGCACAACCCTGGTGAGGGCGTGCGTATGGGAGATGTAGGCTATTGCAGGGGCATATTTGATCACATTAAGACACAGTGCTCAAGACAAATTCAGTTGTTAAAAATGACAATGATTGGCCAAAAGATGTTGGAAAATTGCATATATATGGGACAAAGTTTCAAGGTCACGCATAATTTTCTGGGATTCACTAAGTTTACGTTTGGAAAATTGCGAAATACTTGAGTGTCTGATATACGGGAGTGTTTTGCTCTTTCCAGCAATGGCAAAGTGAAAGAATGGGACAGCAACTAAAGAACCAAAAATAGTTCAAAGTAGAAAAAGCATCTTTCTCCTGACTGCTCGGTACAATACCTCTAGTATAGTAAGAAAAGAAGAACAAAATGTGAAGTAGCCATCAAGCAGTAATTTTTGAAAGTAATATTTTACAGGAGTTGTGTGCTAATTGATCACTAAAAAACATTTTGCCATTTCAATGGTTTCTGATGGGAAAACACAGAACAGATTGTGTTTTACTTTAGAGGTTATTCTCACGAAGCTAGAATTTGAATTCAATCTTTATTTTTGAAGACAACATTTCTCCTTTTCTGTCACTGTATGGGGGGTACAGAGATGAGCAGGAGCATTTCAGTGCAAGCGAGCAAGGTGTTTTGACTTATTTCAGAGTTAAGTGGTGTTGGAAGTCGCTTGTCTTTCATTACTTTGCAATATTTGCCTAAAATCAAGCCTGTTATGGTTAGGTGTCAAATATGGCGACTGCATGACTCTTTGGACAAAGCGACCACGTATTACCGAGAGATGCCACAAAGCTGAACATATCCTTAGTACCGTTCAGTAGTGACATCATAAAAATGAACCTTTTAATAATTAATTCTGCCAAATGGGTAGTACAACTTTTATGAACACAGCGGTATAGTGCCTCGCTGCGAAACATTTCCCACGCAACTGCTCCGTGAGACCAAATTCATATTTAAAGATCAAGCGTTAAATGGGGCAGTCTGTACGTCCCTCTGGACACGCTCGAACATTTTTTTTTTTAACATATAAACAGGCCCACATAAAATTACAACTGGAGAGTATCAAAATACAGCAAATTTATCCAAAGACATACTCTCACTAGACCGTTTTGTTCCGTTCCTTCTCTTGGACATAGTGCCATCATTTCTATACTACTACAGTACTGCAAATTTGATCTAATTTTGAGACATCGGATTAGTTTTACTTTGGAAGGTGGAGGCTGTCATTAATTCTTTACAAGAAGAGCGATTAATCATATGACAGACGAATGTAGCCGCAAGCGAGCAAGCGTACCATTGGTTTTAAATCTTTCTTAAGACTTTACAGTGAGTGTGGGCTTACCTGCACCACAATGTCCTTCATATGGTCAAACTCCTCAGGATGCAGGAAGGCAGTGAACTCTTCTCTGTCTGCCGCCGAGTCACCGTTCCCATCAGCTGTTTTGAACCTCCTCTCATCACGTGGAAGCATCTTCTTGAAGCTGAACTGGTCAGTTGCATCATCAAACTCTTCTGGATTAGCTGATCATAGAAACAGAATTAGACTTGTAGATGCAATGGCGTCATCAGATGAAGAGACTGATAGGAAAGTGTGTGCTACCGAGGTAGTAACCGTATGTGGCTTGCTTGTATTCTTCCCAGGAGATCTTGTTGTCTTTGTTAAGGTCATAATCTGTCCAAACCTTTGCCACGTTCTCATACACATAACGCTTCTGGACACGTTTTATCCACGCTTTGAGCTCATCAGTGGTGATGAAGCCATTGGAATCGCTGTCGATCCGCTCTACTATTTTACTGAAAGAAAAGAGAAATGACACAGTAAAAAACTAGCAATAGTAGTTTTACATCACGTTCTAACCACTATCGATGTCGAAACCTAATTCATGAGTTGCTGTCCTACCACAATCTGGTTACAACATATTTCCCCATAGGAAGTAATGGAAATAGAGATTTTAGATTCTAGGGCAAGTGTAGTGCAGGGCTTTTCAAATAGCACCCCCCAGCAAATCCGGCGCTGTAAATATTTTCAACCTTTCAAGAAATAACAGAGGAACTCCTGCGACTTGCAAATGGGACAAAACAAACAACATGTTTACTTGACCCACTTCCTGGGAAACTTATCAAGGAGCTGTTTGTAATCCATCCATCCATTTTCTACGGCTTGTCCCGTTCGGGGTCGCTGGAGCCTATCTCAGCTACATTCGGGCGGAAGGCGAGGTACACCCTGGACAAGTCGTCACCTCATCGCAGGGCCATCACACATTAGGGCCAATTTAGTGTTACCAATCAACCTATCCCCAGGTGCATGTTTTTGGCGGTGGGAGGAAGCCGGAGTACCCATCCGTCCATCCATCCATTTTCTACCGCTTATTCCCTTTTGGGGTCGCTGGTGCCTATCTCAGCTACAATCGGGCGGAAGGCGGGATACACCCTGGACAAGTCGCCACCTCATCGCAGGGCCAGCACAGATAGACAGACAACATTCACACTCACATTCACACACTAGGGCCAATTTAGTGTTGCCAATCAACCTATCCCCAGGTGCATGTCTTTGGAGTACCCATCAGTGCTAAATATTATAAACTTATAATTTTCCTCTGGTACTGTTCCTTTATAATTCAAAACAGCGGTTATTCATCGTCTGCTCAAAAGACCTAACCTCGATCCTGACCCCATTGTAAACTACTAGCCGGTGTCTCACCTTTCCTTTATTTCGAAAATTCTCAAAATAATTGTTGCATAGCAGCTAAATGAACACTTCGCATCTAACAATCTCTGTGAACCCTTTCAGTCCAGTTTCAAGGCACATCACTACGGACACAGCCCCCGGAAAAATGACTAATGATCTATTGCTAACAATAGATGCTGATGCATTATCCATGTTGCTGCTACTTGATCTTAGCACTGCTTTCGATACCGTTGATTGTAACATTGTTGGGGAGGGAGGTAATGGGTCTCATCTTTATAGTCTTTGGTATGACTCGGCTGGGGTTTGAACTCACAACCTACCGATCTCAAGGCAAACACTCTAACCACTAGGCCACTAAGTACGTGTATACATATATACGGTTCACATACGGGTTAAAAAAATCTGAATTTACCTGCAGTGTAAACACGGCCTATGTTTATATTTTCACACTTCGCACTATTTTGTTACATCTAAATATGCATTTATTACCTAATCCCTTATTTTTGCACCTAATTTTAAGACAATATTTTTAAGTGTTCAATGTGATTTTAGAATTATATTTACATTGATTGAGTGTTTTCTATGGTTGTGTTGACATTTCCTTTCTGCCTTGATCGCTGAGGGGACAATAATCAGAGATGTTTACATTTCAAATATCTTTTTTAACATTTAATATATCATTCTCCTGGTCCTTATTTTCGATAGGTCATAAAAAACACCAATAATTATAGATATCTAACGATATAAAACACTTATCGTGATACAGTTTTTAGCAATTTCGCCCAGCCCTAATCGGGCTACTCTTCTAACAGCATTTAAACGTCCACGTAGTCAATAATGTCAAATCAGAATAGAAGCTTTTAGGCCATGTCTACACCAAGCAGAAAAAAAACCTCAAACAAATTATTATTTAGCCTAAGCTCCGTTTCAGCCACACTAAACTATCGTTTAAGGTCCCCCTCTTCTCCTGCCTCAAAATAAAATAATGTTTGCCTTGGTACTCTTCTAACTTGCCTTGGTACCCGAAAACAGTGGTTCTCAAATGGGGTTACGCGTACTCCTGGGGGTACTTGAAGGTATGCCAAGGGGTACGTGAGATTTTTTTTTTTTATATTCTAAAAATAGCAACAATTCAAAAATCCTTTATAAATATATTTATTAAGTAATACTTCAACAAAATATAAATTTAAGTTCATAAACAGTGAAAAGAAATGCAACAATGCAATATTCAGTGTTGACAGCTAGATTTTTTGTGGACATGTTCCATAAATATTGATGTTAAAGATTTCTTTTTTTGTGAATAAATGTTTAGAATTAAGGTCATGAATCCAGATGGATCTCTGTTACAATCCCCAAAGATGGCACTTTAAGTTGATGATTACTATGTGTAGAAATCTTTATTTATATTTGAATAATTTGTTTATTTTTCAACAAGTTTTTACTTATTCTTATATCTTTTTTTCCAGATAGTTCAAGAAAGACCACTACAAATGAGCATTATTTTGCACTGTTGTACAATTTAAAGGCCTACTGAAACTCACTACTACCCACCATGCAGTCTGATAGTTTATATACCAATGATGAAATATTACCAATACGGCCTTTTTAGTCAACTAAATTGCAATTTTTAATTTCCCGGGAGTTTTTTTCTTGAAAACGTCGCGTAATGATGACGTGTACACTTGACGTCACGGGCTGTTAAGAGTATGAGCGCTGCGCACACACACAGCTAAAAGTCGTCTGCTTTAACGGCATAATTACACAGTATTATGGAGATCTGAGTTGCTGAATCTTTTGCAATTTGTTCAATTAATATTAGAGAAGTCAAAGTAGAAATACGGAGTTGGGAAGCTTTAGCCTTTAGCCACACAAACACACGGTGATTCCTTGTTTAAAATTCACGGAGGTGAAACTTTACTATGGATCAGAGCGGACATGGATCACGACCGAATGTCAACCGGCAGGTTTCGGTGAGAAAATTGTGGTTAAAAAGTCACTTCTTACCGGAGATCAGCTGAGCTTGTGCCGCCCATACAGCTGCCGTCGACTTCCCTGAGACACTGCGTGTCAACACCCGGCCGTGGACGTACACTTCCGACTATCAGGTACTGTTAAACTCACTAAAACACTAGCAACACAATAGAAAAATAAGGGATTTCCCAGAGTTATCTTAGTAAATGTCTCTAAAAACATATGAATCCGTCTCAATGCAATCTCGTATTTTTTTTTGTTGACGTCCCAATGCAATCACATTTTTTTCTAAACTTTTTTTTTTTCTAGTCCGTCGCTATCAATATCCTCAAACACAAATGTTTCATCCTCGCTCAAATTAAATGGGGAAATTGTCGTTTTCTCAGTCTGAATAGCTGTTTTTGTTGGAGGCTCCCATTAAAATCAATGTGAATATGTGAGAAGCAATCAATATGTGAAGTCTTCGTCTGCGACTTCCGGTAGAGGCAGGGCTTTTCTCCAGTTGCGAACTTTATCGTAGATGTTCTCTACTAAATCCTTTCAGCAAAAATATGTCAATGTCGCGAAATGATCAAGTATGACACATAGAATGGACCTGCTATCCCCATTTAAATAAGAACATTTCATTTCAGTAGGCCTTTAATAAATCAGAAACTGATGACATAGTAATGTATTTTACTGATCTCTTTATTTCAACCAATAATGCTTTGCTCTGATTAGGGGGTACTTGAATTAAAAAAAAATGTTCACAGGGGGTACATCACTGAAAAAAGTTTGAGAACCACTGCCCTAAATTATGAGCCCTCCTTTAAGGTAACACTTGCCTTGACCTCAAAAAGTTAAACAAAATGTTAAAATTCGAGGCCTGCATATCTGTCTTTGAGCTTAATGTTTCTGTGTATTGTCCCTTCAAATAAAAACTAAACTAATTGGACAGCTGAAGTGTGTGGGCCAGGAGACCAATTTGAATTGGAAGTATTCTTAGACCTCAAGTTGCCACGTTGTGATGAACATGGGGTCCTCCCACTTCCACAAAAAGCCCCCTTGGCCACGTAAGACCAAATTAAAACGAAGGATAAAAACAGAACATGCGATGTCTATGTCTTAATTAGCCAAGATTCCACTTCAGTGACGATCTAATAGTCAAGATAAGTCCATAACGATGTGTAGGAATACGCCCTAGGCAAAACCATGATATTATTGTGGGCTTTTCTCATTCGTTGGATTGCATTTCACATCTTTCTCATGCTGTTGGTAAATATTAATGAAGAGTTCCACACAACGCACTTGTTCCCGTGGAGTGATTTACTAAAACAGCCAAGTAGGTTGCTTGAGAAACCATCATTACTTACCCGAGTCTGTCCTTGCTCTCCTCCGGGGTGAGCTGGTCGAATGTCCTGGCCTCCTCTTTGCCCAGGAAGGCTTCGTGGTCGTACTGGAAGCTGTTGTTGTCCTCCTGGGTTCTCTTGTTCAGGTCTTTTTCATGAAGCACTCGCTCTTTTCTCGCCATGGGCTTCCCGTGGGCCAGGCTGGTCCACAGCAGCAGGGCGCACATTATGCTCATTACCTCCATCATTCGTGCTCGTTGTTCTGCAGTAGGCCGCTAAAATAAATCCTTGTACTGCTCTTAAATCCACCTTTAACGTTATAACTTCACCTTCACTCGAAACACGAAGTGCCTGTTCTTTTTACCTCAGTTATTCGACACTACCCCGTTTTTTTCCCAGCCGGGGTAGGGACAAAACCAGGCAGTGACTTCCGCCCGCTTTCACACCAGCCAATTGCGGTGGAGCTTTAAGAGGGGCTCACCCGGCCTGCTCTATAAGGCGACACGGCATTGGTCAATGGCTCATGAGAGGAATTTCGGCGCCACGTTGCAATCTAGCTGGCGCCTAAACAGACATGTCGGCTTGGCGAGTGATGTAATACAAGTAAGACTTGCTTGGTCCGTGCGTAACCCGAGGGTCCCTGGTTCAATCCCCACCTAGTACCAACCTCGTCACGTCCGTTGTGTCCTGAGCCAGACACTTCACCCTTGCTCCTGATGGGTACTGGTTAGCGCCTTGCATGGCAGCTCCCTCCATCAGTGTGTGACTGGGTAAATGTGGAAGTAGTGTCAAAGCGCTTTGAATAAGGTAGAAAAGTGCTATGCAAGTACAACCCATTTATTTATTTCTATGCAGTATAATGTTTTTTTTTATAACTTTTTACAATCTTCATTTTGTTACGCAGAGCTACGAGAAGTGGGCAAACTTTTAAACGTATTTACAGTGGAGTATGAAGCCTTACTATTCTGACTTTACTCGACAAATGTGAAATATAGGAGGCAGCACAAACGTGGAATAAAGGTTAATAACATTACATATTAACTATTTACTTTATTACATGTTGTTAAAGTAGTCAGTCACATTCAATTCGTGTAGTTTTTAGTCTCAACACGAGTGGGCAGATTGCTAATTATAATATGCTAACGCTAAAGCTGATGTGTTCGTGTCGTCGCCATTTATTATTTATATATTGTTATTTATAGTTGAAATGGACCAAAAGGAATCGCCTGACCCTCATGAATTGGCGTTAGCACACTTTTTGTGTCTTTTCAAACAATGAAATTAGAAGGGACGCACATTTCCGGAAGTCTGCAGATTTTTTTTTTACAGACCCTCCCTCTTCTTGGTCAAAACTCTAGTGTGTTTTTTTTTGTTTTTAATTATTGATTATCGCTATTCGCCAGTGTTTTGTTTTGTTTATATTTGCCGGGTCAAATTTCCATCCCCGTTTATTGCGTTTTTATTAGTTGACTTTAAAGTAATGAACTTTGTGGTATAATTTCTTAAACTTTGATTTGCTGAATGTTTTATCAATCACAAATACTTCATTTCCAGTATTAGGACTCCCGCGTGTTATTGTTTTCGTCATGGCGAGCTATACACCTAAGAAGCGGAGCTTCAATGAAGAGTGGCTTCAGGAGCCACTTTTCAGCAAATGGCTCACTTATGAAGATGGAAAGGTGTTTTGCACGCCATGTTAATGGGCTAAGAAAAAGAACACCTTTACGACCAGATGCACTGATTTTCAAAGCTCCAGCTTCAACAGGCACCAAAAAACATCAGATCACAAACTGGCCGAATCGGCTGGGAAGCAGTCGACCAGCTTTTTTGGCGCTCTGAAAAGAGCAGAGAATAGACAAGTAAAGACAGTGTTAATAGCCAGCTGTAGACTGTGTATTACTTGGCCAAAGAGAACCTCCCCTTGTCGAAGTTCCCAAGCCTGATTGGGCTGCAAAAGTCCAATGGTGCCAGCATACTGGCAGTTTATGGCCATCACGAAGCCAAAGATGAAATGCTACGTAGAGGCATTGAGTGCCACTGTATTAAATGACTTTGAAACTAACTTGCAAAATTCTAAGTTTGTTGGCATTATTTGCGATGAAAGTGTCTGTGGCGATTTTAAACGACTGATGATCTACATACAGAAGACAATAAATAAACAATTATATTTGTCATATGCATGTATGCTCTGGCACATGATTATCATCATTTCATGACCGAAGCAAAAACAACTTTTTACACTTGTCGGCATGGGTAGTGATGGAGCAGCAGTCATGATGGGGGAAAAAGAATGGCGTTGGTATGTATGTCTGTGCTATTTTTATTAAAAACATGTTGCTTTTAATTTTTAGTTGGATTTGTTGTAAAGTTGTTTTTGAAACTAATTTAAAATGTGCAAGGTTGAATCTTCTTAACTTGTGTGTGTGTAGTTTTTTTTTAAACTTATTATGTATCCATTACCACTTTTGGTAAAAAAAAATAGGTTTCATAGTTCGCATCTATACAATTTACTAACTACTTCAAATTATTTACAACAGGTGTCCAGCTATCACAGCATTGTAAGATGTTGTTGCATGTGCTTTGTCATGCACATATATTGGCACTAGCTGTATCCCAGAGTGTAAATAAAGTTGAGGCACTGAAAAAGTATCAACTGGACTTTTCTCAAATATTCAACCACCACAGCAAGTCTCATGTGAGGTGAGAGGAACATTTACGTTCCTAGCTAACATTACAATAACACATTTATAATAATAAAAAACATAAAACTGGTGTTTCTGCATTACATTAAATCAGGAGTCTCAAACTCAATTTACCTGGGAGCCACTGGATGCAGAAACTGGGTGAGGCTGGGCCGCAAGAAAAAATTTCCTAAAAAATCTAACATGCACTTTTTAATGAATTCACCTTCTATGAATGGCTTTCCCGCCCTAGCAACATACTTGCCAACCCTCATGATTTTTCCGGGAGACTCCTGAATTTCAGTGCACCTCCCGACAATCTACCGGTGCAACCATTCTCCTGAATTTTTCCCAATTTTCACCGGGCCGACATTATTAAGGGCTGCCGTGACTGCACTGCCTTCAACGTCCTGTACAACAGTGGTTCTCAACCTTTTTTCAGTGATGTACCCCCTGTGAACATTTTTTTAATTCAAGTACCTCCTAATCAGAGCAAAGCGTTTTTGGTTGAAAAAAAGGGATAAAGAAGTAAAATACAGCACTATGTCATCAGTTTCTGTTTTATTAAATTGTATAACAGGGCAAAATATTGCTCATTTGTAGTGTTTTTTCTTGAACTATTTGGAAAAAAAGATATAAGAATAACCAAAAAACTTGTTGAAAAATAAACAAGTGATTCAATTATAAATAAAGAGTCCTACACATAGAAGTAATAATCAACTTAAAGTGCCCTCTTTGGGGATTGTAATAGAGATCCATCTGGATTCATGAACTTAATTCTAAACATTTCTTCACAAAAAAAGAAATCTTTAACATCAATATTTATGGAACATGTCCACAAAAAATCCAGCTGTCAACACTGAATGTTGAATTGTTCTACTATTTTTCCACGGTTTATGAACTTACATTCATACGAAGTTCATTGAAGTACTATTCAATAATTATATGTATAAACTATAAAGGATTTATAAATTGCTGCTATTTTTTAGAATATTTTTATTAAATCTCACTTGTCCCTTGGCATACCTTCGAGTACCTCCAGGGGTCCGCGCACCCCCAAAAGAAGAGTGCTGCTCCACTACATGTCATCGCGCGCTTTTATATCACACAACCAATGTGCCGGCTCTGTATCATGTAGTGTGAGTCTTGTGTAGTTAAACGTCAGTGGCTGCAAGACGTACTTGTTCAACAGCCATACAAGTCACAGTGAGTGTGACCGTATAAACAACTTTAACACTGCTACAAATATGCACCACAGTGTGAACCCACACCAAACAAGAATGACAAACCCTTTTTGGGAGAATTTCCGCACCCTAACACAACGTAAACACAAGAGAACAAATACCCAGAACACCCTGCAGGGCTACAATATACAACACCTCAACCGACGCAAGCAGGGAGGGTGGGGGTGTGGGGGGTTGGTGGTAGCAGGGGTGTGTATATTGTAGCGTCCCGGAAGAGTTAGGTCTGCATGGGATTCTGGGTAATTGTTCTGGTGTGTTTATGTTGTGTTACGATGCGGATGTTCTCTCGAAATGTGTTTGTCAGTCTTGTTTGGTGTGGGTTCACAGTCTGGCACATATTTGTAACAGTGTTACAAGTTTTTTTTACGGCCACCCTCAGTGTGACCTGTATGGCTGTTGACCAAATATGTCTTGCAATATCTCACGTGCATCTCACATGGCTAAATGCAACAAGCAACTGGGCTTGCACGCTGTCATTTCAGGGCGCTAAAGGCAATGCCATTATGGCACTCCCTGAATATTGTTGATCTGGTAAAAATTGGAGCCCTGAAATTCAGGGGTCCCCTGGGAAAATTGGGGACGTTGGCAAGTATGACGCTGTCAAGCAGTTCATATTAAACTCGCGGGCCGCACCAACATTAAATTGTCATATCAAAGCGCTGGCCGCATAATAACGTCTCGCGGGCCGCATGTTTGAGACCCCTGCATTAAATGTTTCATTGTAATGCTTAATATGTACATAAATGACGTGATCACGACCACACAAATATATGAAATATAAATACTTAAGTAATTAAATTTTATATTTTTACATATATTCTGCCAGGTAAATAAGCTTCAGGAAATTTGAGGACATTTTATTGAGTGAGCAGGTGGCTCTGAAGGAACCTCATTCTGTGTGGTGGTTCTCACTTCATGAAGCAGAGGAGGCGATTGGAAAGTGCTGGCCAGCACTAGTAGCTGCATTAGGAGAGGATGCAGTGAATCTGATCAATGAGACAGCTAATAGCCTAAGCAAGCGTGTTGAGATGTTCAACTTTGTGACCCTTACGTGTATGCTGCTGGACATCTTGCCCATTGTTCAGGAAGCTAAACAAAGTTTTTCAAGCAGAAAACTAAGATTTTGATAAGGTATTGTAATATTACCAAATATTGTTCACTCATGTTACATACAGAGATATTTCTTATACAAGTCTGACATAAATACTTTTGTTTATTTCCGTTTCGTCTTTCTCACAATGTCTTATGGTGACTTGATTAGTTTATGGGATAAAACTCTAATATAAGAAATAGGTATGTACGTTTGTACAATAACAGCAATGTAGTTCTCTACAACAAATATGAAAAATATAAAAAGGTGATGTTTGTTTTTTTCACCATTGAAGATTTGACATTTTTCCTTAGTTTAACTTTGGATCCTTTTTTTTTAAAACTTTACTCTACAGGCTTCCCATAGTTTGGGAGTGTCAAGGGACACATTGACTGCCATGCAGTCCAGTGTGGACACGATGGCAAGATCTAAGAAACTGTAGGAAGTGCCATTTGAGGATGGCAAGATCAGGTGGATGAATGTGGAGTTGAAGAAGAGTGAACAGGATTCATTATCTCCAACCTGGATAAGAGATTCCCTGACTCAGGTACGAAACAATTAATCAATATTATTACCATCCTCATTGTCAGCCTGGTAGTTCTCGACTGGTGGTTAAAATCCCCAACTCACACAGTTGACTAGGGTTCAAGTCTAGTCGGATGCATTTGGAAAATCCAAATAATTAACTATTACAATGTAAACTGTATCAATGGTATAAAACTATGGGCTGATGTTAGGCAAGCAAGTTGAATATAATTCTCAGTAATTGTTATCTAATTGACTCTTCATAAAAAACGCTTTCAATCATCATCAAAGAGTAAAAAATAAATATTACATTCAAGTTCGTAAATAACATTTACAATCATCATCAAAGTGTATAAATCAATACTAGATTCATTGACCATTGATTTGGTTCCATTTGACTTTTTTCTTTCAGCTGTGTCCTTCCTGAAAGAATTGATCTTCTGTTGAATCCAACACACCTGAAGGCTCTATCACCTCAGGATGTTGCCACTTGGGAGCAGGACACGCTAGCAACAGTTGCGCAACATCTGCCAGAAGCTGCAGAGTTCCAGGAAGAACAGGCTGTGCATGACTTTATGGCCATGCAAGAACCTCTGCTCAATCGACCTTGCCCGGCTTTGTAGAGACACTTGTTGTCAATTTCAGGGATGATTATCCTGACTTTGCATTGATGCATGAATTTTTAATCTATGTTCCATTGCATTTTGCATTGTATGAAAGAGGGTTCAGTGCCCAAAACATTGTGAAAAACAAAAGGAGAAATAGGTTAACTCCTCAAAGGAAAATCAGCTGCTGATGGTTGTGATTAATGGTCCTCGTCCAGGAACCGAAGATTCCTAAACTTTTGCTGGAAAAGGGCCTAATGACTATTTGTACAACATGTAACAAAGTAAAAAGTAAATATTTGATGTGATTTACCTTTGTTCCAGTGTTGTACTGCCTCCTTTATTTCACATTTATCTAAAAAAGTCTTAGAATAGTAAGCTGTTGAGGTTGCCGCTTTGAGTCCGGATAAATACTTCATACTTCTCTATAAATACGTTTAAGACAGTCCGCCCACTTCTAGTAGCTTTGTGTATTGATTAAGTTTGTTAAAAAAAAAAACAACAGTATTAAACTGCATATAGTTTAAAGACTATATGGCTGAGTAAATACACTGCAGGCGTTCTTTAGCAAACAGATGACCCACAAAAGTTCCTGCAAGTGGAAAGTTCCTTTCAATAATTGTTCTCCCTGTTGTCAAGTATTTTGTATTAAAAATACAAGAGAATACGAGGCATAAACAAGTCGTTTTTGCATAGCGTAACGGGGGACATGTGTTTGAAAAATAAGTTTTAGGAACACCCCCAACTGTGTTCAACCAATCAGCAATCGACTGGAACTTTTCGAAAGTCCCACCTTGCTGCTGGGGTTTAAAATTGTTCATGTGGCACTAAATCTACCCAGGTAGTTTTTAGTGGAAAAAGAGAGGTAACTTTATTTACCGGGTAAATGGGGAAGTTCCTTAGGTGGGGGAAACCGATAGTTCTGGTGTTCTTTCACAACTGCATACTGTATATATATCTGCATTTACCTGCTTTTTCAGCTCATCTTTCATTGACACCATAACCTGTGTTTCTTCAAGCTCTTTCAGCATCTCCACAATCATCTGGAGAAAAGTATCAGTAGAAAAGGACGCAATGTAGACGCTTACCTTCTTTTTCTCTCGTTTTTGAACGCCGGGTCTGCTCGTCTTTCCTCACTCTTCTGTAGGGTCTCCACTTGAAGATGCTCCTGATTGTCAGGAGCATATTTGACTTAAGAATTTTTAAAAAAGTCATCCAAACTCAGACCAAAACTATTTTCCTTTGAAGTCAGCATCATTACGAAGAGTGCTGCAAATTACATTCCTTTGGCTTTGTGCGTTCTATTATGGTGTGTGGAAACAGGATGCTTTCGAAGGTCCTGGGTGAAAACTGTTTCTACAGCAAGAGTAGAGAAAAATAGACATTTTTAAATCGTCTGCAAAAAAAAAACTAAAATTCATCGATGAAATTGCTAAAATTGTTCAGGCCCATTTTAACAATCTCGTGGGCCTTTACTCCTGTATCGTAGTGTTTGAATAAAGTACATTCCATCTATAGTTTTAAAACAACATTGCAATTTAAATAGGGGGCATTGGACCCAATAAAAAAAAAATAATGTTCTCCAATTTTGTAGACTTGTATCCTTTACAGGATTTTCTGCGAGTCATTAAAATAGTTTGCTTTGGACAGTTGGTGTTATCATATGTACTGGCAGAAGAATCACATTACTCTTTGGCATCTCAACATGCTGTAATATGAAGAAGCATAGTCCGTAGCCTCCAAACAACTTGCTGACGCTGCCGTGCCTAATCCTCGGTCGTGGGCAGGAGAAACGTATATTTTGCCATTCGTAATTAGCATAATAAGCCAGCACATGGCACATTGGTGTTTTGCATAAATAGTACACCCTAGTTTATAAAAGGGCCCTGAGGCTAACTAGGCTCTTTATTCAATTAATGAATACTTAATGTATTTAAATTAGTACTGCCTGGTCAATTCAAATCAGTGAGTCCTGCACACATTACCAAAAGCAAAAGTGTCCTTTTTTACCTTCCCCCTTGGAAAATGTCTCTTTTTAAATTCATAAAATATCACACTAGTTGAAAGACTTTTATTGAAAGTATTTATATTCAAAATGATTGATTTCAGCCCAAAACTGAGGGAAAGATCCCTCGTAAAAACTTTGGCTCCGGATTTACGCTATTTAATGTAGTTTAAAGCAAGCAATAACTATTAGTAGGCTGTGTCAGACAACAGTAACATTGCCCAAACAACTTTAAAATGTTGGAGAGAGGAAGTAGAAGAGTGGCTTTCACCATGAATATTTCACCGTAGAAAAGCATGTAGAGTGTGTGTGTGGGGGGCTTGGGGGGGGGGGGGGGAGTCGCAGCTACAGTGATGTTCAGTTAACCATGACATTACACACACACTGCAGAAGGCATTTGGTTAATGTAATTAAGAAAACCCTATGGTGGGAGACACACAGCATTAGTGTCCAGGACGTACATTTCTGATGTGGACCTTCTCCTGGCCCACGCTTACAAACACAGATTGGAGATTGTATTAACATAATTTACTAATTTTTGTCTCCAATTTGTTAACTTCTGAGTTTCTTTAAACATCATGTATTTGTCTAAATATTCCATTTTAATAGCTCCATAAATAACTGAGCTTAATGGTCAATACATTGTAAATGTAAATCTTCTTTGTGATGCATTCAGTATTATAATTTGGTTAACGGCTCATGTGTAGTATCCGCAATAACAAATCTTGTTGTGAAACTTGCTAATTAAACTTTCAAAACCACTTCAATCGTCTGGGTTGTCACACTGAAATTTTAATATTGAACCTAAATTTTCCCGACAACTGAGGTAAGTGATTTTACCTTTTGGTTTCAATTACAGTCATGTAATATCACGATGTATAGAACATGAGATAGTTACTAGCATTTCCCAGCAAGTAGTTGCGTTATACAATTGGGGCTACTTAGTTATAGCTATTGGTTAAACACTATTTTGGGAAACTAGTAAACTTCCAATTTCTTTGCGGGTTTTAAATAGTTTCTCCATTACATCAGTGATTTGCATTAAGTGTGATTAGACTGAATGTTGAGCGTGAAGATGGGGATTACTGTTTGTGCTGTGGTGTTAGTGGGGGACTGCACTTTTTTATGACAATTTGTCAATCATTCACTATCCCAATGTAAAACAAGAATACATATGTCTTTGTTTTTTATGCATTCTAATTTGTAATATACGGCAAGTACAGGTGGCTAACAATGCAGCTAAAGGGAGTACTCCATGGCCCCCATAAAGCTCTCAAAAAACATCCGAAAAGTTGGTCAATTTTTACATTTAAACCGGAGTTGGCAAGAAAAACACAAAAAGACGCTTGTTTCGTTTTTATTTTGTTGTTGTTGTTTTGTTCTTTTTACCTACATAAGGATAAGGATTAATTGTGCATCCAAACGGGAAGATGTACACCTCCCATCAGTCGGTATCCCAGTGAGAGCAATTGATTGTTTAATTATGTTCGTAATTTCGGTATTTCTTGTTTACGACTTAGCAATGCTGCTAATTGATTAGATCTGCTCATCACCCAGCTTCTAAAATCTGTAGATCCTCGTCCTTGTATGCAGGCTAAAAATATAAAGTTCTGGATCATCATTTGTCCCAAAGTAGTCTTTGATGGCTCTCATGATGTGTGTAATGATAAGTAGTGGTTATTGTTGCTTAAGGCAATAGTAAATGTTATGTGAAATTAAGGTGGTGCCGTATGCTTAAAATTACCAAAATACATAAATATTACATGTTATTATAAATGTTTCTGTTACTACATTAAATATATACTTATAGCATAACAAATGTTGATAGATGTTTTTGAATGTTTTTAGAGCACTTTATAGGCGGAACAGAGCGAATCCCATTACATCAACTGTTAGCGGACTTTTGCTAGCATTTATTTATGATTTAGAATGCATAAAAAAGAAAAACACACGTGTTCTTGTCTTGCATAAGGATTGCATGCGTATTCTTGTTGCCATATTGTACTGAGCAACCACAGAGATCTCAGCTTAGACGTAACGCCTTCCTTATCGCATTGCATTTGTCTTCTTTTATTAAAAACAAAACAGAAAAAACCCTAACTAATTGGTAAATATGTGTTATTTGAATGTATATGGCAGCACGGTGGCAGAGGGGTTAGTGTGTCTGCGTCACAATACGAAGGTCCTTAGTAGTCCTGGGTTCAATCCCGGGCTCGGGATCTTTCTGTGCGGAGTTTGCCTGTTCTCCCCGTGACTGCGTGGGTTCCCTCCAGGTATTCCGGCTTCCTCCCACCTCCAAAGACATGCACCTGGGGATAGGCCGTAGTGTGTGAATGTGAGTGTGAATGTTGTCTGTCTATCTGTGTTGGCCCTGCAATGAGGTGGCGACTTGTCCAGGGTGTACCCCGCCTTCCGCCAGATTGTAGCTGAGATAGGCTCCAGCACCCCCCGCGACCCTGAAGGGAATATGCGGTAGGAAATGGATGGATGGATGGATGTAATATCCCTTGCTGCAGGTTTTGGGGGTTAACTAAAGGAGTGGAGCAAGAATGTTTATTCTCCTGAACAATGACTGCGAATATAAGTCCCTCATCGCACAATTACTCGCCACCGTTTCCCTTCCCCCTGTCTTTGGGACTTTTCATAGTTCTAATAACTCACCGCCCCCCACTATTCTGGATAGATTAATAAACTTCTCAGTGCTGCCACGGAGGAGAAAAGAAACCTTTGCTCTGTTTAATGACAACTGTAAAGTGGAGGCAATCATTGGATGCCTCCCGTGACATTTCCCCGGTTCCTGTTCGCTCCACTTATCTCAGACAAATGGCTGTGCCAGGCCGCTATCGAGATGAAGCGTTTTCCCCGAGTCATTACGTCTGTCACTGGGGCCATTTCCATATTGAAAAATCTGAAACAATAAATGACGCCCAGGCCTTTAATAACTGCGAGGAAATCATATTTGGAAAATTGCATTGAAGCAATAACCTTTTCTCCCTGTAATTAGATGACAGAGGGGTCCTGGTTTTAATTAAGTCAGCAATTTATAGTCAGACGGCATACCTCGGCGTGCTGATTAGTATAGGAGGGATCACAGAGCAGCGTTGCCTCGATTTGAGAAGATTTGATCTAGTAATTACTGTGTTATATGGCAAAGGCCGCGGCAAACCTCCAACTGGAGGCTGTGTGTGGATGTACTGCTCTGTGAAGCATGGCCCCTTCCCGTCGTTACTCATGCTGGAAATATGTGGCGAGCAAGGGTCTGTCTGAATAGGTCTTCAAAGGAGGTCATCAACGGCAGACATAATGTTTGAGGAGGCGCATTAAGGTGGAATTGTCACTGTGAGGCCCCATTTGTCAAGAGGTGTGTGTTGGGGGGGGGGGCTTTATTTTATGCCACATCTTAATTGATTCCCCCGGTCAGTGTATTACGCTAACATTTGCACGAGGAGCCAGAACAGTTAAGGATGCTGTTTTAGTGCCGTGTTAATAAACGTGGCCATTTACTGTCAATTTATGTCCTGACAGGTCGTAATGAAGACCATGAAAAGAAGATTAGCTGGAGCTGTTGTGGTGGACTGCCTGGGGACAGCTGTGAAGAGACTGCAGGGACCTGTGCTTGTTGTGTGAGCTGGCAGCCTCCGGCGTTCGGCGGCTGTGATTGACATTAATGGTGCGGTTTTAGGAAAGAATGGTAAAATTGTGATATATAATTTGGGAATATTACATTTAACATATTGTACGGATGTACATCCATAACAATGGTGCACAGCAGCCCTCTTGATACATCGTTTGTGACAACAAACAGATGCTCGTGCTCTGTGTCGCTAATTTCATTTGCTTGTCCGGCTAACCATAATAATGTCTTCATAAATGCATATATGGAAGACTCCCATGGGGGGCGAGCTGTACTCCTGTCGCTTAATTTTGACTTTAATTTACTTCTTATTAAGAGTCGTGGCTCATTGTATCCTGTATGATGAGTCAGGTTCAGAACACAATGACAAAATGTGTCTTTTAAAGCGTGCACCTGTTCGTGATAATAGTAGAAGAGCATGTCGACCGCCGCAGGATGTCACCCAATGTGAAATGTAAATCCCACAGGCCTATTGGAAGAATGAGGTTAATTAATCCCAAAGGACACGTCAGTGCGGGAAGGGGCTCCTCAGCCCCCGAGATCTTCCCTCCATAAAGGTCACACTTTACAATAGGAACAACGCATGTGTTGGCCCTCGGTGAACTTCTCATCTCCCTCTCCTCCAAACATCCAATTTGATCGCTTCTTTCAATCAGCGGGACTACATCGCCCTAGAGCAAGCCCGGGGACAGACTAGGACATGAAGTGCCAATACTAAACGCCGCACCCCGGGCTGTGAATCAGATAGATCCTGTGACAAACCGCCCTCTGAGACAACTCTGTCTGGTGCTAAATGGGCGCTGCTGGCTAATCGTAATTTGTGTTTCTGATGCTCGATGCTAAGGACTGTCTCCAGGCTTTTGTTGGCGTCATTGTGGTCTCTAATTTATAGCTCATCATTTTGGTGACATTTCCCTCCTTAGTTGGATTTCATTCTTTTTCTTACAACACTTTTTATGTAATGGTTTAGGGTTTTTTTCTGCATGCTACAATAATGCACACTCCCTGGGCCTGTGGTGGTGGATTTACTCTCACACAAATACTTTCGTGACAGCTTGTAATCGATTACCAAATAAATGCATGACGCAAGATACACCTCTCTTTCACTTCTAATTAGGGCTGTCTTCGACTATGGATTTTTATAGTCGAATATGATTTGTCAGATTTTGCCCATTGTCAACAGACATTTTTTTTTTTAGAGAGAAATAAACATTTAATGATGAGAGTAGTGCAAATGAAGTGTCAGTATGTCATGTCACATAATGTAAATATAGCAGCTGTAATGGGATTGAAGATACTTATAAGAGGAATACATCCTTTCATTACAGTGAAAAAAACAGAGATCTCATTTGCAACTTTTTCCAGCTCAGAAAAAGTCTAAACCCCTCTGTAAACCACTCTGAGAAACAAATAAACACAGTAGAGACTGGATTTTATAGTGAGGTCCTCTGCTCTGGCGATGTGCTAACAAGACATCAAACATGACCAAATAGAGGAAATAAATGTCTGACGATTCCACTGTGAGGTTTATAGTTAAATCAGACTCCTCCGAAGCGGATCTTCGAATATTTGAAGATAGCCCTACTTTTAATATGCACCCCTACTCACGAAATATAGCAACAAAGTCACTTAAGTGCATTACAGATCATTTACATTATATCTTATTATCTGTCAAACAAGGCATGTATGAGGTGTGTTTTGAAGCAGAGTTGCGTCAAAATTATGATACACTACCTCATTTCCATTGTAATTTGTTTATGAGCGAGGGTGAATCAAAAGTGTAAAATTTACATTCGTGACAAGCCTCCACAAATAAGTAAATATATCGGAAACATTGTCTCATTTTTTCAATTACATCAGACCTTCTTATTTGGCACTGACTTTATATGGATGTAACGATACTTTTGACAACCTTTCCTTGGATAAATGTAGAAAAAAAGCTGAAGATGCCCGCCCAGTGGTCATTGTGCAATACAGTATTTGACCAAATTATACAGGAAAATCCAAAGATAGAACTCAAGACTTGAGCAAATTTTGTGAAACTTTGGAATTGGAAAGGAGGAGCCCACTGTTCTATTTGTGATGTGTTCTCGCTGTGTTCTACGCCAGTACTTAGTCATAATGTATGTACAGGTCAATGTTTGGTATTGCCAAAAAGGTGTTTATAATATTATCAATTAGGAGTGTCCTGATCTATAAAATAAGCTTCGATGCAAGCAGTCCTGCAGCGTGTTTACTTCTGCAAAGCCATTTAACATCCAAATGTCTTCTAGTAAGCACACAATGTATACATTTATTTTATTTAGATGTATTCTTTATTTTGTATTTATTTTATTTGTTTCGATCTTTTATTTCATTAATTCATGGTCAAAAAACAATCAACATAACAATAAAATAAAACATGAATGTAGAAAATGGATGGATGATGGATTAAAAGGAGCAGAAATAAGTAAAAATCTAGTTGTTCATACATCAAACATTTAAACAATTGTTCTGTATTCATAGCAAACAACAAAATAAACATGTAAACAAAAAAAAATACTCCAAATCAAATATTTTCATCATCAGGATTTTTTTTAATGCATTAGGAGATTGACACTGTTTTATTTCACTGTCAAGATTATTCCATAAACGTACACCTTTGCTTGAAATGCATCTTTCTATTGTCCCTAAATTTTTAAACAGCTAAATGCATTTTAGATTATTATTACTTTCTCTTTTAACAAATCTGTTTTGAATGTTGTTTGGTAAAATTGGTGTATGTGCTTTGTACATGATTTTTATGAAATTCTATTCTATCAATTAATTAAATTTCAATGAGTTTAACTGTTTGAATATCGGGTTTTTGTATGCATTTCCAGTAATGATTCTTAAGGCTCTCTTCTGCAGAAGGAAGATTGGATTTAAACATGTTTTACAGGCACTACCCCACACTTTAATATAGTATGTTAGATGTGGAACAATCAATTAGTTATATAAAATATACAATGCTTTTGGATTCAGATGTGTAAAATTATGTAAAATAGCAATTGTTTACGATAGTTGGGCCTATGTATCATTTGTATGTTATTTCCATGAACAATTTTCATCAATTATAAATCAATCAATCAAAATTTATGTACAAAGTGCTTTATATCCATAAAAAAATGCAATGCAAAATGCTTTACAAAGTTAAAAACAATATCCCGGTGAACCATGTCCCCCATTATCACATACATACGCACAGACACAGGTACCAAACACACACACACACACACACACAAACACACACAACATACACACATTTTCAAACTATCTGGACAAATGATTGCATGGCTGAGTACAGAGGGGTCATGTGAGTAAACACTATCACAGGAGCCATCTGCACCAGGAGGTCATCAGACCATGGCCACCAGGATCCTGACTCAAAGGCGCCCCCACAAGCGCGACTGATAACCCCTGTGGCAGATGGCTCATCTAAAGAACGTTGGAAAGTAAAAATAATAAAACTTCTAAAATAGTGAGAACCATGAGTAAAGATAAAGAATATAATACAATTAAGACATATAAAGATCAATAGGCAAAAAACATGTAACACTCAAAATACTTAATCGCCTGTGTTCTTTGAATCCCAACTCCTTCGATGTGTAATGAGTCATCCACACTTTTCCTATACTACAAACAATCATAATGTTATTTTTTACCATCAAACCATCTTTCATCCATCCATCCATTTTCTACGCTTGTCATTGTCGGGGTCATGGGGGGGCTGAAGCCTATCCCAGCTGCATTCGGGGGGACGGTGGAGTACACCCTGGACAATTGGCCACCTCTCCACAGGGCCAACACAGATAGACAACATTCACACATTGTTTTCAACCACCTCTAACACATTTTTAATGTTTTGTCCTAGAGAGAAAATAGGGTTGTGTGGACTGCAAATAAAATACACTTTAACATTTTGGAAACCATAGTAATATCATTGACATACATGATATACAGTATAAGTCCAAGGACCAGTCCTTGTTGTACTCCACAACTAATACTATGTAAGGCAGATTTCTTATTGTTAACTTCCACAAACTGTTTTCTGCCCTTCAGATAACTTCTAACCCACTCATGAGCCACTCATCTTATTCCATATTTTTATAATTTGTCATGATCGAGCATATCAAACGCTTTGTGAAAATCTACAAAAATACTAAGTATAGTTTTCTATCTATTGCAGTTTGAAATTTCTTCCGCCAGATCAATTATTGCTGTTACAGTAGAGTGGTTAGGACAGAACCCATATCGACTAATACTTTAAATGTTGTTTTTATTAATACATTTATTTAACCTGACCGCAGACAATTTATCCAAGAATTTTGAGATCTTTGGAAGCAGTGATATTGATCTGTAATTGGCGAACTCACGCTTGTTTCCACATTTGTGAAGTGTAGAAACAAGCATGGTACACTGCAAAAAGGAGTTGACAAAATACAAGATAAAATGACTAGATTTTTGGAAAACAATACTAAAAACTAGTGAAATTATCTGCGAAGAGTTGGCGACTTGTCCAGGGTGTACCTCGCCTTCCGTCCGATAGTAGCTGAGATAGGCACCAGCGCCCCCCGCGATCCCAAAGGGAATAAGCGGTAGAAAATGGATGGATAGATAGTGAAATTATCTCTCCATGCATCTAGTTGATTTTACTTGATACGGCATCCCACATTATGATTTCTATTTCTACAATTTAGAAGGACTTTTTAAGATTGATAAGTATTTGATTCAGTAAACAAGCACTATTCAACTTGCAATTCTTAAATTAAACATCTTAAACACGTTTTTCTATGTGGGGGAAACCAAATTATCTTATTTAAAAAGGTATGTTCTCATTTTTACCATTTTTTAATTAGGATAGACCAAATATAATTATTCATGCTAACTTCAAGATTATAAAATGAAGTCAAAACTAAGGACATTTTTGAAAATAACATTTTAAATCTTGGCAAGTCGGCAGATAATTTGCTATGTAAGCTATAGCCTACTAGTGGCTAGTAGCTACACAGAAGCTAAGCACACGATAGCACACATGCTCATACTTGCCAACCTTGGGACCGCCGATTTCCGGAGGTGGGGGTGGGGGTGGGGGGGGGGGGGGTCGGGGTTGGGGCGGAGGCGTGGTTGGGGTGGGGGCGTGGTTAAGAGGGGAGGAATATATTTACGTCTACAATTCACCAACTCGAGTATTCCATACATACATATATACATATACATATATATATATATATATATATATATATATATACATATATATATATATATATATATATATATATATATATATATATATATATATATATATATATATATATATATATATATATATATATATATAAATGTATATATATATATATATATATATATATATATATATATATATATATATATGAAATAGTTGACTTTCAGTCAATTCTAGCTATATATATTTATTTTATTATATATATATAAATAAAAGAAATATTGAATTTCAGACGGCACCTAATAAAAACACAGTTGTTCGACTAACTGTACTGTGCTTGCTGGTTACTAAAAAAAAAACACTTAACTTTCACTATTTGAGTAACCTTTTTTCTGCCATTTATTTCTTAATTTTGCTCGTCGACGGAGTAATATATTAGGTTGTAGTCAATAACCAGGCGAGGTGATGAAGTTATGTCTCTTTACTGTGGGCTTCAGGACAGACTCCCTCACTTGCCGTCAGGTGCCCAACACCACGTAAATCGTTGGCCAATCAAAAAGCAACCCCATAACTCTATAGCCAACATTCACTAGGAGATGGCAACAGACAACATAGAATCACTCTATTACGGACGGCGTCGCCATGGCTGTAACTTCCTCGTTCTTCTGCTTCGTCTCCTTGTGTGTGCAGTTTTTTATTGAAATCCGTAGATGTTGTAACGTGATTGGGCAGGCAAGCTGTTTATATAGTGGGAAAGCGGACGTGAAAACAGGCTGTCCCCACTCAGATCCGCTGTCCGCAGGGAGCGTGAGGGGGCGTGGCCTCCAGCCCCGGCTGAATTTCGGGAGATTTTTGGGAGAAAATTTCTTCCGGGAGGTTTTCAAGAGAGGCGCTGAATTTCGGGAGTCTCCCGGAAAATCCGGGAGGGTTGGCAAGTATGCACATGCTAGACATATATAATAGATGTTCTTAGCAGTCTCAAACATGACATGTGTGAATATAAACAAGTATCCAATAATTTTAGTTGCATTTTTCTTACAGACACAAAGTGTCCAAGACAGAAACATATTATAAAGTATCCAATAACAAACGAGTCCGCATCATTCAACCTATTGCATCAGAGTATAGTGTGACCGTTGATAAACCTCACTCCCTGAAAACCTCAAAAGAGTGTGCTAGCAGCTGGTGATTTTAGCCTAGTTGCTAGAACACTTGCCTCTCGTTTGGGCGACGTAGGTAGGCGCCTCGCTCACAGCGGTGGCAGTAAGGGAAGGTCGATACGCAACGCAGAGCCGCTACAATAGCAATGTGTTATTGTAACCACTCAGTGTCACCAAAACACAAATTAGTTAAAGACAGCATAAGTCTGTCCTGAGATTCGTGTTTTTCATACTTATTGATTTCACTTGGTCAGACGACTATTTCTAATGATTCCATGACTCAAGCTGATATATCGGAATGATATCATTATTGGCCAATACTCAAGGCTTTAATATCATTATCTGTAGTGGAAAAGTTGTATCGGGACACCCTCTCTACCAGTGGTTCTCAAATGGGGTATGCGTACCCCTGGGGGTACTTGAAGGTATGCCAAGGGGTACGTGAGACTTTTCAAAAATATTCTAAAAATAGCTACAATTGTAAAATCTTTTATAAATATATTTATTGAATAATACTTCAACAAAATATGAATGTAAGTTCATAAACTGTGAAAAGAAATACAACAATGCAATATTCAGTGTTGAGAGCTAGATTTTTTGTGGACATGTTCCATAAATATTGATGTTAAAGATTTCTTTTTTTGTGAAGAAATGTTTAGAATTAAGTTCATGAATCCAGATGGATCTCTATTACAATCCCCAAAGAGGGCACTTTAAGTTGATGATTACTTCTATGTGTAGAAATCTTTATTTATAATTGAATCACATGTTTATTTTTCAACAAGTTTTTAGTTGTTTTTATATCGTTTTTTTCCTAATAGTTTAAGAAAGACCACTACAAATGAGCAATATTTTGCACTGTTGTACAATTTAATAAATTATAAACTGATGACATAGTGCTGTATTTTACTTCTTTGTATCTTTTTTTCAACCAAAAAAGCTTTGCTCTGATTAGGGGGAACTTGAATTAAAAAAAATTTCACAGGGGGTACATCACTGAAAAAAGGTTGAGAACCACTGCGGTATAGCTCGGTTTGTAGAGCGGCCGTGCCAGCAACTTGAGGGTTGCAGGTTCGATCCCCGCTTCCGCCATCCTAGTCACTGCCGTTGTGTTCTTGGGCAAGACACTTTACCCACCTGCTCCCAGTGCCACCCACACTGGTTTAAATGTAAAAATTAGATATTGGGTTTCACTATGTAAAGCGATTTGAGTCACTAGAGAAAAAGCGCTATATAAATATAATCACTATACTACTAATTATTCATGGGACATGTGACTGCCGACAATGTTAGTTAAGTTCCAATGATTGTCACACACACACACTGGGTGGGGTGAAATTTGTCCACTGTATTTGACCCCCTTAGGGGTGAGGGGAGAAGTGAGCAGCAGCGGTGGCTGCGCTCGGGAATCATTTGGCGATTCAACCCACAATTCCATCCCTTGATGCTGAGTGCCAAGCAGGGAGGCAATGGGTCCCATTTTTTGTAGTCTTTGGTATGACTCGGCCGGGGTTTGAACTCACAACCTCCCAGTCTCAGTGCGGACACTCAAACCACTAGGCCACTGAGCTGGTTTTGATGTGTCACACTCTACAGCGTGACTTCAGTTGTTTGAATCTTACAAGACTTACATTGTTTCTGTCTTTCATCCCACAGACATAGCGCCGAGGAAGTTTTGGCTGCCGCACGAGAGTCTCCCATGGGTTGCCACGCCGCTCCTGTCCTCCCTCTTACTCTGCAGCTGGAGCTAGCAGGGCCAGATGCTACATGGTTGCACCACCCTCTGTCCCCCCTTTCCTTTTCCAGGAGGATGGTGCCCAGAGAGGAGGATGACAAACGCCTCTGCCTCCTCGTACTGACGGATTTGGACGACCTGACTCCAGCCCCGCTCTGTTCCAACCGCCAGTGCAAGATGTTGACTTAATGGAAAGGGGGTTTGGCTGTTGATGGGCCCATATGTGTTTGTATTGTGGGGGGTGGGGGGGGGGGGGCAACATGTCCATGTATCACTGTGTGTTCAATAGCATTGTGAATGTGTTTGTGTCTCTCTTCACGCAGCCCAGACTGCCTACATCCATCATGCCATGGTGCCCTGGCAAAGGCTGGGACTCAGACAGCTTCACTAACACACGGTCAGTTAAATTGCCTGTTAAATTGTCTCAGGCCTGTCGCTATCTTAGGTGTGGATAAAAAAAACAAAAAAAAAACTGCACTTACAGGCTGCACTTAATGGCAGAAATTGTCAAGTAAATGCCAGCCTTGCTCCATGCAGAGAGGGTGAGTGCAGTAACAGTCAGGACAAAATACTTCAAATGGTGATGCATATGACACAAATTGGCTATTTTGAAGCATAACATTGAATTTTATGTCACACAGTGATCATTTCTTCTCACAGTGCTTATGCAATATTGTAACGCCATACCCTGCAAACAGCTCGTCCTTTTTTCTGGGGCTGAATTCCACCACAAATTCATCAGCCGTCACTTAATAATTAAAACGGTCATTTCAGCAGACAAGTTGTCTGACATTTCTCCCTATGCAACCACATGGAAAATTAAGACTCATTCTTTTAACATTACTGGCATATTACAGTTCATGGCTGTAGTCTCCCTCTCGAGTACCAGGAGCAGAACCATTGGAGGTGGTGGAGTTTTAAGGCCAGCATGGTCACTCTTTATTTTTTATTTATTTATTTATTTTTTGTCCTGTCCAGCTACTCAGGCAAATCATATAGTTGATGGAAATGCCCATATCGGCTGTACACATTTACTTTACAAAAGACAAGTGGGCGATACTTCTCTTGTTGTCTTATTTGTATTTGACTTTATCAAATGGATTTATATTATTATTTGCTACAAGCGGGTTGTAGCAGGAGGGGATAGAAAGAGAGAAAAAAGGAAGAAAGAGGGGGAAATTGCAGGGACAAGAGTGGGGTAAGACAGAGAGAAAACAACAACAGCAAACACAACAATAACAACAACAACATGGTCACTGTTTATGATCTTTCAAAATTAAAAGGAAAATTAAAGGATTTCCACTATTCGTTCAATTATAAAATGTTTAAATGCAACACATAAGGCTGTGTGATTGACAAAGGTTTTTTTTTTCATACTCCCACATCCTATGCACATTCTTGTCTTTAATTTAGACATCATCTATTTATATTAAAACCATTTAAAATATGAAATTCATGTAATATTATTGGGTGAATTTACATCAGGCCCTGTGATGAGTCGGCGACTTGTCTAGGGCAGTGGTTCTCAAATGGGGGTACGCGTACCCCTGGGAGTATTTGAGGGTATATTTATTGAAAAATAGCAACAATTCAAAATCCTTTATAAATATATTTATTGAAAAATAGCAACAATTCAAAAATCCTTTATAAATATATTTATTGAAAAGAAATGCAACAATGCAATATTCAGTGTTGACAGATATATATTTTTTTGTGGACATGTTACATAAATATTGATATTAAAGATACATTTTTTTGTGAAGAAATGTTTAGAATTAAGTTCATGAATCCAAATGGATCTCTATTGCAATCCCCAAAGAGTGCGCTTTAAGTTGATGATTACTTCTATGTGTAGAAATCTTTATTCACTTGTTTATTTTTTAACAAGTTTTAAGTTATTATATATTTTTTTCCAAATAGGTCAAGAAAGACCACAACAAATGAGCAATATTTTGCACTGTTATACAATTTAATAAATCAGAAACTGATGACATAGTGCTGTATTTTACTTCTTTATCTCTTTTTTTCAACCAAAAATGCATTGCTCTGATTAGGGGGTACTTGAATTAAAAAAATGTTCACAGGGGGTACATCACTGAAAAAAGGTTGAGAACCACTGGTCTAGAGAGTACCCTGTCTTCTCCCCGAATGCAGCTAGGATAGGCTCCAGCACCCCTGTGACCCAGTAAGGGAAAAGCGGTAGGAAATGGATGGATGGATTCATGTAATTGGATGAATTTACATGAGGCCCTGCAATGAGCCAGCGACTTGTCCAGGGTGTACCTCGCCTTCTGCCTGAATGCAGCTGCGATAGGCTCCAGCAGCCCCACAACTCGAAGAGGGACAGGCGGTAGAAAATAGATGCATGGGTGGAATTTGTATCAAATGTCCTCAAAAGGGACCGTATCATTCAATAAAGTCATAATTCATGTGGCCATAGCCAGTGCAGTTGCACGAATATTTTTGAGGATAATGTGAGGTTATTGTTTTTCTTTAAAATGTTAATTTACTCAAAAGTATATACAACACCTGGCTTATTATTTTGTAATTTATTTATCATTTATTAGACCACAGGCCCGTATTATAACCCCAAAGTCCCAATAAAATCTTTAAATACATTCTCGCCAGCTGGGACATAAACCTTCCCTACACCACAACTCACATCAATATAAGTACTTCAATAAACAAACCTTCCCATGTGTAGAAGATACATTTTTAAAGCATCAATATATGAGCTGACTTGTTGTTAACCCGTTTCAGATGAGGAGACGTCAAACTTAAAGAAGTAAATATGCAACCTAACCTAATTGTAAACTAATAATTGGGGAAGTTTATTATATGTGTTATAGCAACACAAGTTGTCATGTTTCCAGCCATAAAGTCAGGGTTGTCACATTTACAAGATAGGGAAATGACGAATGCACCCTGGAAACTATAAATACATTCAACCATATGGGAAATGCTTATAATTCAAAGCATGACAGTATATTCGCTATTCATACATAAATGCACACAATGAAGGTCATTTTTTATTCAGGATATTAAGCTGTATAGCGTATGTTCGGGATCGACCGCTAGGGGGCAGGAATGTTCCATAAGTGGCGAACATGGCGCATGCAACACAATCTCTTATTACTCTGCTCCAGTTGAAAACATATTCGTCCCTAAATGTTTACATTTAAAGTTCTTATTCCGTGCATCTTGAATTATTTAAAACATTTGCACAAATGTACATGTATGGGTATTATTTTTTCCAATAACTGTCTTTTAACATAAAAACCCAAGTATTTGTCAGGCTGTATGGAAATCGATATGATAATTGTTTTGAATAATAGAGTTTATTTTGCAGACACTTGTGTGTTTGTTTCATTGCATCTTGTCATGAAGATGTGGCGCAAGGTGCAGGAGCAGCTAAAGTGCGACCTCCTCGGAGGCTGAGCAGGAAGGGAACTTTGCGGGGGTTTCTGGCTAAATGTGTCTCCATCTGCTCAGCCATCTGAAGAAAATCTTAGAACATGTTACATTGTATTTTGTTCTGCCTGGGCCTTGTTTCTTATAGTTTGACACCACATAGTTTTAATGCATAATATGGGATATACCAACAACTCACCTTTCTTAACATTCAGTTCTTGTCTGGCATGCATCAACACCAAAAACTTGCACTTAATCCGGGAAAGTATGTTTAAATGCGTTCAAAAACGTGGTGAAGTTATCACTAAAACAACCAGAATTTGGCCTAATTCGTGCAATTTCTAAATGACACTGCCTCATAAAACACTAAATCAGGGGTGTCAAACTCATTTTAGATCGGGGGCCACATGGAGAAAAATCTACTCCCAAGTGGGCCGGACTGGTAAAATCCCTGCACGATAACTTAAAAATAAAGACACCTTCAGATTGTTTTTCTGCGTTTAAAAATAGAAGAAGCACATTCTGAAAATGTGCAAATCATAATGTTGTTGTTCTTTTACACTTACATGTCGCGGTTAGTAGTATTCTATCTTTATTTGTCATTATTTATATTTTCTGAATGAATGATGTGATAATGTTCATCAGTCAACTCAATGGTGTTCATTTTCAATCTATCAAGATAAAAAAATATCAAAATCAAATTACAGTATGCCATGTATGTAGTTTGATCATTTTCCTCGATTGATGTACTAATATCATGTGGTTTATTTTCTAGATATGTACCATCATCCAGAGATACAAATAATTGCTATTGCAACATCCAGTAGACACATGTAGATGAGCTGTTTCTTTCATTCAAAAATTTTAGGTTAATTTGTATACTTAGCAAACTCATCCCTCGGGCCGGATAAAACCTGTTTGCGGGCCTGTTCCGGCCCGCGGGCCGTATGTTTGACACCCCTGCACTAAATGATCAATGAAACAATGAACCATCTGAATCTACAACTTTTCTACCATGCATGTGTAGTGTGATGATGTATATATGCTTGTTTCATGTCTGGATGAATGCACAGGAATCACACTAATGCAGGGTGACCGAGGGGGGCCCTTTCCTTAGACAATCCCCCCCACCCACCCAACAGCTGTCCTCAAATCAATACACATCAGGGAAATATGAAAACAAACGTCCATAAACTGCATATGGATCCACCCCCTTAACACCTAAACCATAAAATGAACTCATCACCAAGATGTTTAAGGGCCACAATTTAAAAAAAAAAAGTTGAGTGCCATTAAAATCCAAGACAGGGGTGTCAAACTCATTTTAGATCGGGGGCCACATGGAGAAAAATCTACTCCCAAATGGGCCGGACTGGTAAAATCACAGCACGATAACTTAAAAATACTGACAACTTCAGATTGTTTTCTGTGTTTAAAAATAGGAGAAGCACATTCTGAAATCGTACAAATCATAATGTTTTTGTTTTGTTTTTTTTACACGTACATGTTGTGGTTAATAATATCCTATCTTTATTTGTCGTTATTTATATTTTCTGAATAAATGATGTGATAATGTTCATCAGTCAACTCATTGGTGTTGATTTTTAACCCATCAAGATAAAAAAAATCTAATAATCAAATTACAGTATGTTATTTATGTAATTTTATAATTCTCCTCGACTGATGTATGAACACAATGTGGTTTAATTTGTACATATGTAGCATCATCTACAAAGATACAAATAATTGCTATTGCCACATCCAGTGGACACATTTAGAACAGCTGTTTTTCTCATTCCAAAATTTCTGGTTATTTTTTAGAATTAGTTAGCAAACTCATCCCGCGGGCCGGCTAAAACCTATTCATGGGCTAGATCCGGCCCTCAGGCCGTAGGTTTGACACCCGTGGTCTAAGAATGAAGTCAAAATATTATGGAATTACTTCTCAATTCAACATGAAACACTTTATTTCATGGTTAAAAAGGTCAAACACAATCAAGTTATTAATTTAAGATGACAAAGTAGTAACTTAAGAACTAAGTTGTAAAACAAGTATCAATTTGTTATTTAAGGAGAATGGTGTAATTTCCAGAAACAAAAAATAAAAGTCAATATTCAATGAAAAAATTGGGGTAATGCGACTAAAATCAGAATTTTTAAACAATGATCATAAAATTGCGATAATGAATTTGTATTGCGAGTATGAATTTGTAGTTTAAAGAATGAAAAAAGAGAAAAAGTTGCAAGTCAATATTCAATGACAAAAATGTGTAATTTTCTGAAAATAATTATCTGAAATAAAAACCGAGGATGATCACAACATTGCAAGAATGAATTCATAATACAAGCATATAGTTGAAAAACAGGAGAAACAATTACAAGCAATAAATCAATTAAATAAATCAATTAAAAAATGTAGGTATTGTTACAATGGGTCGTATAGCTCGGTTGGTAGAGCGGCCGTGCCAGCAACTTGAGGGTTGCAGGTTCGAATCCTGCTTCCGCCATCCTAGTCACTGCCATTGTGTCCTTGGGCAAGACACTTTACTCACCGACTCCCAGTGCAACCCACACTGGTTGAAATGGAAAAAAAAAAAAATTAGATATTGAGTTTCACTATGTTAAGCGCTTTGAGTCACTAGAGAAAAAGCGCTATATAAATATAATTCACTTCACAAAAAAAATCAGAATTTTACAAGGATGATCAAAACATTGCCAGAATAACTTCATATTACAAGTGTAAAGTTGTAGTTCAGCGAAAGAAAATAAAGAGAAAAATAAATTAAAGAGGTAATTCAAGGAGAAAAAGTCGCAATGTTACGAGAATAAGGTCACAATTTTCCATGTAAAAGAAAGCTATGAGGATAATTACAGTCATTTTACAAGGGTTTGTTCAGACAGCAGACAGTCGAAAGAAGTTGTAACTTTGAGAATACGGTTGTAGTTTCACAGGGTATCGCTCATATTTTGCAAGAATGAATTTGTATCGTTACAAAGGAAACGTCATAAACTTTGGAAGAAAATCTTGACAAGGAAAAACAGCATCATTTTATTAGGAGTTATCGAGGACAGAAAATCAGGGAAAAAGTTGTAACGTTGCAAAAATAAAGTTGTTGGGGGAAGTTGCAATTTTTGTGAGAAGAGTTGTAATTTTACAAGCATAAACTTTGTTCTTCTTACAACTTTTTTGGGGGGGTTGGGGGATAGCAATTTTCATCATGCTGATCTTTTTCTTTTATTCCTCTTTTTTCCTCAAAATTATTCTTTTTACCAGACTTTCCTAACTTGAAACTTATAAACATCTGTGCAAATACTGTAAATGCTACCACATGTTACGATAATGTAATAATCAATAATTTGATAATTTAAAAAAAGTCTGAAAGAGGAAAAAGGGCATCAATTTATAATTGTTGCTAGAGGGGACAGAAAATAGTAAAATAAAAAGTTGTTGAGAAGTTGTAATGCTGCAAGAAAACAGTCGCTATTTTAAAAGCATAAACTGTATTTGAAAATTTTTTGTGGTGGGAAGGGTGGCCATTTCTCACTGCTGATCTTCCTCTTTTAGTCTTTTTCTCAAAATTCTTCTTCTTCTAATACTTTCTTGACTTGAAACCTAAATATCAATGGGCAAATAAATGTACTGACATGTTTGGATATTACGCTCGTAGTTTAACAGGAGAGTCGATAGTCTACAAGAAAAAAGGTGTATTGCTGCTGGAAAATCGTAAACATTTGGAGAACAAAAACACAAATTATTTAAATCAAAGGCCATAAGGCCATAAGGCTATTTATCGAAAAAAGTTGTAACAAATCCGAAAATAAGGTCGGTGTCGTAATTGAACATCGCAGGGCCAACACAGATAGACGGACAACATTCACACTCACTTTCACACACTAGGGACCATTTAGTGTTGCCAATCAACCTATCCCCAGGTGCATGTCATTGGAGGTGGGAGAAAGCCGGAGTACCGGAGAGAACCCATGCAGTCATGTGGAGAACATACGAACTCCACACAGAAAGACCCCGAGCCCGGGAATTGACCCCATGACCTTTTTGCTGTGAAGCACGTGCATGTGCTTCCCTAAATGTCATCATATGTTATGATATGGTCGTATGTTTACATTATAGTCTATATTTTGCAAGGAAAAACAAGTGTATGGGTACCAGGAAAGTCGTAAAATCCTGAAAAAAAATTTGACGCAAAAAAGTCAAAAAAGAGTCATGACTATAGCTATAGGAGACAGAAAATCTGGAGAAAAAAGTAACATTATGAATATAAGGTCGTTTTAATTGCACATGGGGAAATTTGTAACGTAACAAAATATGACTGTAGTTTTACATGATAGTAAGAAAAAAGGTGTATCGCTATAAGGGGGTGGCGACTTGTCCAGGGTGTACGCCACCTTCCGCCCGACTGTAGCTAAGACAGGCACTAGCGCCCCCCGCGACCCCAAAAGGGAATAAGCGGTAGAAAATTAATGGATGGTATGGATGGCTATAAGGAAAGTCGTAAAATTACAAAAAAAAGGCCTCAATTTTACGGGTAGCTACTGAAGACAGAAAATCGGGACAAAAGTTTTAAACATGTGAAATAATGCTTTTATTTTTACGAGAAAAACAAAAATTGTTCTTTTTACAACTTATATTTGGCAGGGCGGTGCATTTCACATCATTCTGATCTTTTGCTTTTTAACTGTACTAACTATATTTCACTTTTTATCCTGAAAATTCTTATTTTTCCAGGACTTCCCTGACTTGAAACCTCAATATCTGGGCAAATAAAACGTCACCACATCGTCACTAGTGGATATTTACATATGCGCAAAGGCTCGGCTTTTGCATTGGGGAGGGGGAGGGCCTCTTTCTGCATCAGCACATGCAAGAGAGAAACCGTGCATCTGTTAGCTCCATGCAATGTTAGTCTTAATTACTGGCCTTCATGTTCTCCGTGGCCCTCAACCGTCTTTAATTAAAACCTTGATTAGGGGGGAGGAGGTCTAGGGCAAGACCATTACCAGATGGGTTTCCCGCAATCATAATAAAGACTTTATTGCTGATGCCGACTGCCTGTGTGTCCCTATATCAAAGCACATTGTTAAAAAAAAGAGGCTGTTGATTACGACAGTAATTACTTGTCTAATTAAGGTTGGTTTGTGATTATATTTAGAAGTATATACAGTCGGGCTTGACACAGTATAGACAGCAGGGTAGATCAATAGTGATGCAATGACCTGCAAATGTATCTTCTTAAAGGGGAACATTATCACAATTTCAAAAGGGTTAAAAACAATAAAAATCAGTTCCCAGTGGCTTGTTTTATTTTTGGAAGTTTTTTTCAACATTTTACACCTCTCGGAATATCCCTAAAAAAAGCTTTAAAGTTCTTGATTTTCGCTATTTGCGATGTGACTGTCCATTTCCCTGTGACGTCATACAGTGATGCCAATACAAAGAACATGGCGGTTACCACAGCAAGATATAGCGACATTAGCTCGGATTCAGACTCGGATTTCAGCGGCTTAAGCGATTTAAGAGATTACACATGTATTGAAACAGATGGTTGGAGTATGGAGGCAGATAGCAAAAACGAAATTGAAGAAGAAACTGAAGCTATTGAGCGAATAGCTATTGACGCTATTCGGCCATAGCATGGGTGTACCTAACGAAGTGGCCCATAGCATGGCTGCCTTATTAGCATCGCCAGTAAAATGTGCGGACCAAACGATCAGGACTTTCGCATCTTGTAACACTGGAGCAACTTAAATCTGTCGATTGGTAAGTGTTTGTTTCGCATTAAATGTGGGTATCTAGTTTCAAATGTACATACAGCTAACGTAAATAGCATGTTAGCATCTATTAGCGTAGCATGTTAGCATCGATTAGCTGGCAGTCATGCCGTGACCAAATATGTCTGATTAGCATATAAGTCAACAACATCAACAAAACTCACCTTTGTGATTTCGTTGACTTAATCGTTGCAAATGTATCTGCAGGTTATCCATACATCTCTGTGCCATGTCTGTCTTAGCATCGCCGGTAAAATGTACAGACACTCTGGTACATTCGATGGGGGTCTGGCGGCAGATTTCTTGCCAGTCGTGCAACTTGAATCCCTCCCTGTTAGTGTTGTTACACCCTCTGACAACACACCGACAAGGCATGATGTCTCCAAGGTTCCAAAAAATAGTCAAAAAAACGGAAAATAACAGAGCTGAGACCCGGTGTTTGTAATGTGTTGAAAATGAAAATGGCGGGTGTATTACCTCGGCGACGTCACGTTCTGACGTCATCCCAAAAAGAGCGATAAACAGAAAGGCGTTTAATTCGCCAAAATTCACCCATTTAGAGTTCGGAAATCGGTTAAAAAAATATATGGTCTTTTTTCTGCAACATCAAGGTATATATTGACGCTTGCATAGGTTTGGTGATAATGTTCCCTTTTAAGAGAAGTCGTCCATAATTTAAACTTAAGGTGGACATATAAGTTGCCAAACATTCCCTTCTCGCCTTTTTGTGTCTGTGCGGGATGTGTTGATTTCCCCCAAAGATCCCCTTTTCTTTCTAAGGAGGTCAAACTTATGTCACATTTGAATGACTCCAGTGTCAAAGCCGCTATATTCGCTTAGACACACACGACAGTGCAAAGCCATAATGCATCCTGACGCATCCTGCAGAATTGCATATTAGCGAGTTATAGGATTGGCCACATTAGGGATATAAATGTGCACCAAATAGGAGCGCCGAGACACTCTTAATGCGCGCTCGCTTTTATTATATTCAAGAAACTTGCAACCAACAATCAGTTCAATTATCCTCAAAATATTTACTTCACCGTAGGTTTTGTCATCCAGAGAGAGGGATATAAAGAGGTTGGGAGGGGATGGAAGAAGTTATTTCTTGCTGCACTATGTGCGTCCATTTTCCACACGGTTTGTCGTCGTTATTGCCTGATTTAACGTTTGTTGCTTTTACGCAGCCAGCACGGTTTTCCCCCTGTGCGTGTATAGCAGCGTTGCATCCATTTGTACGCATCACGCAGACGTGTGCTCACTTTGTCACATTCATGTGCTTATAGGGCTCTTTTAAAGACAGCCTGCATGTCACTTTTTTAGTACTTTTTGGGACTACAGGCAAGAAAGTACATTTTATTCGGTTGTACCGGTTTACCGTAATGTCATTTATTTTGGTGTTATGCACACAAAATATATTGGTCCTGAGGAATATATCCAAATATGTTTCTTGGTTGATGCATGAGTGTTTCTTAACCTTAGGGACGGGGCGCATTGTTGGGCCGTGAGCCCGTTGAAAAATATCTGTTTTTTCAGTACTCAGTTGTAATACACTTTTCCACCACTTGACAATCTCTAACAAACAGAAGGCGTATTCAGCTAAAGGCATACTTGCCAACCTTGAGGCCTCCGAATTCGGGAGATGGCGGGGGGGTTGAGGTGGGGGTGGGCGGGGTTTGGTGGTAGCGGGAGTGTATATGGTAGCGTCCCAGAAGAGTTAGTGCTGCAAGGGGTTCTGGGTATTTGTTCTGTTGTGTTTATGTTGTGTTACGGTGCGGATGCCCTCCCGAAATGTGTTTGTCATTCTTGTTTGGTGTGGGTTCTCAGTGTGGCGCATATTTGTAACAGTGTGTTTATACGGCCACCCTCAGTGCGACCTGGATGGCTGTTGATCAAATATGCCTTGTATTCACTTGTGTGTGTGCAAAAGCTGCATATATTATGTGATAGGGCCGGCACACTGTATGTATGGAGGAAAAGCGAAAGTGACGACAGGTTGTGAAGGACGCCAAAGGCAGAGCCGTTAAGGCACGACCCCAATATTGTTGTCCGGATGGACATAAGGAGTAATTCGGGAGAATGGTTGCCCCGGGAGATTTCGGGAAGGGCACTGAAATTCGGAAGTCTCCCGGGAAAATCGGGAGGGTTGGCAAGTATGGCTAAAGGGAAGTTTCTTAAAAGAGAACAAGACTTTTTTTTCAGAATTTTGCCCATCGTTCACAATCATTATGAAAGACATCATTTTAAAATGCATTCTAAATATTAAATAATCGTAATTAAAAGTCTGCTAATACAAAAAAAATATATATTATTCAAAACGCACCAACAATACTCCATTTACATTTTGTGACTTGAATATTAACCAAATATTTCTCCCCGTGACTGCGTGGGTTCCCTCCGGGTACTCCGGCTTCCTCCCACTTCCAAAGACATGCACCTGGGGATAGGTTGATTGGCAACACTAAATTGGCCGTAGTGTGTGAATGTGAGTGTGAATGTTGTTTGTCCGTCTGTGTTGGCTCTGCGATGAGGTGGCGACTTGTCCAGGGTGTACGCCGCCTTCCGCCCGATTTTAGCTGAGATAGGCACCCGCGCCCCCCGCGACCCCAAAGGGAATAAGCGGCAAAAAATGGATGGATGGATGGATGGGTGGATAGTAATATTCTTATTATAAGCGCTAACGCACACAAACTATAGCAGCGACATGATATGTATATGCACTAATACATTTTTAGTGGACAATTGAGAATGTATTTGGTGTTGCTGTTTCTCTCAATTTTTCTCTCTTTTCTGACTTCATAACCGCCTATGTTTCTCCTTTTTTGACAGTTCAATGCACAACAATGTCTGTGGATATTCACCTATATGCTTGCTGAAATATCCTCTTGTTGTTGCATACAGGACATCCTCTGGAAGTTGTCCTCTGCCAGCAGGTGTTCCAGCCTCTCCGACTCTGCAGCACTGCAAAGTGCCTAAGACCAGGTGAGGCATGATAGTGAAATGATGACTGTTTTTACATGCATATCCCGCCGCCTCCAATCAGAAAGAGTATTTAAGAAAGACAGAAAGATCTTTACAAATGCCATCTGGTCACCTGTCACTCGCTGTGCTTGATGAATCGTGTGGAAATGAACCGGCATGGTTCTTATAATCACAATGTCCATCATAGCGTGCAATATCTATTAGTGTGTAAAGGGAATCGGGCTACATGGTAGAAACTAGTGTGCACTATTAGATTATTCTTAAACATAAATGTTGTTTGGTTGGTGCCCATGCAGCATCAAGCCATGCCTTGGGGCAGATCCTGCATCAGGACCGCAAGTGCCATACCGTGTGTTGGCCATATCGCACACTATGAATTACACACAAGAATGCACAACCTCAGCTTCATTCGCTAAAGTCATCCAGCTTCGAGTAATAGGGGAAGCCCTCTCTCCGTGCAGAGCCAACACTAAAGCTTCTGACAGGTGACTTACACTTGGCAAATGAGCACTTTAAAGGGGCAAAACTTTAGGTACACCTCCATAACGAAATCAAACACCTTTATTTTGATTGGCATGCCATGATAGTATCACTTTTTTTTAAATTGTTTAATGTGGAACAGCACTGCACTATGAAAAATATAAATAACACATACTCTCATGCAGCTACATTTCATTTTTAAACCATCGTTTTCAACATTTTAGACCTACAATTAGCATTTTCAAACATAATGTGTCTCAGTGAACTAAAAAATATCAATAATACAATAATATTGGCCACTCGAAAAGACCGAACCATGCAGTATGTAGTTTAGTATCATGTCCACTGATTGGCTCAGCCTCAGGAAGCATTACTATATTGGATTAAAATAGTGTAAAGGTGACTACAAATCTTATTTCCTGTCTAGAGGGCTCTTATAATGTTGAAAAACATACTAAAAAGGTATTTTTTATAGATTGTTTTATGCATTGTACATATGCAAAACCAACTTTTCTTATGTTCTTGTGTATTTGAGATATGCATAAGTTCCCACAGTCTGAAATCAAACCATGGAGGCATGGCAGAGATATCTATAAAACAATCTTGCCTCCCTTCAATCCCCCCAAACGAACCGTTTGGAATTTGCCCAATTTGTGATTTTTTTTTGCCAATTGTGACGTCAACGGATAGCTTCATTTATGGTGGAAATTTACCCTAACTGATTTGCACGAGTCCACCATTGTAGTCTAATGCTGTGGTCAATAAGCGCCTTCTTTTTTCTTTATCCTCTTGTTGTGGGGCAGACTGGTTTGTACATGCACATGCATCCTCCGCTGTTGCCATTTCTAATACAAAGTTGCATATAGTTCGAACTTATATCTGTAAGTAGACTCCATATGGAAGTGCTAATAACTACAACATGAATGACGAAGAGAAGACGCTGTCGAAGTGGAGGCACGTGAATAAGACTGCCGACAAAACAGCACCTCCCGAAGCGACGGTCAAGACGGTCAAAAAGCATGTTCCCCGTGGTCACACGCACCTCCCTGACATCGCACTGCGCGCCCTGTGGGGATTACCGTTGTATTGAGAAAATGTGAGAAAATAGTTCTGCCCAACGCTACGGAGCATGCATGTGCATCAACGCTAAAGGTTTCCACAAACTAAATAACCAGAGCAATTAGGGTATGAACATTGATATGTTGTGGTTATTTTTTTAATGTTTACATAACAGAATCAAACAAAAAACATTAGAAACCTTGACTAATCTAGAATGCACGGCTGGTTGTGTGTCTATACTGTTCGGTGACAGAATTAATTGTTGATATTCCATCCATCCATTCATTTCCTACCGCTTGTCCCTTTCAGGGTTGCGGGGGTTGCTGGAGCCTATCTCAGCTGCATTCCGGAGGTAGGCGGGGTACACCCTGGACAAGTCGCCACCTCATCGCAGGGCCAGAAAGAATATCAAAAATAAATAATTTGCCGAGCTCCATCCATCCATCCATTTTCTACCGCTTATTCCCTTTCGGGTCGCGGGGGGCGTTGGCGCCTATTTCAGCTACAATCGGGCGGAAGGCGAGCTCATATATGAATAATAACAAAAACTACAAAAGCACTCGTTCCGACACCTATTTTGAACATTTGCCAGTTGCTAACCATTGCAGCACACAACTGGTTGCATTTTTTTATGATCAGCACATCTTTTCAGAACACCCGACTGCAGATAGAGGCTTTGGTTTGTAGCTGTGCCATTCAACTGCTGTTACACATCCAGTGGAAATCGTACTGAGACAGCCTCTCAAAAAACGGTCTGTAAAACATAATCTTTGCAAACATTTTTACCAAATAACCACTATTAAATGTTATTTAGACAACAAGAAAGTGTTTGAAATGTATAAAAAAAATCTGAATATGACCCCTTTATTGTTTGATTTATGCATTTTTATTACCGTTTATGGAAATGTGTTGTTCATCAATCAATTAGCCGCGGTAGTAAATGGATGGATGGATATAGTGAACGCTTCCTTGAAACTACAACTACAAATGATAAACACATTATTAAAATATAGTCGTAGGTATTGGTGTTAAAGTTACCTTTAATTGTTTTAAAAAAGTATATAGCATGTTTAACATAAAACAATTGTACAATATTGGTCAGAGATTCGAAGGCTCCTTGAATTAGTTTGTTCAAAAAGTAAAATCTGGACAATTGTTGTAAGTGTCAGAATGTAGCTGATATCTGTGTTTTTCAACCACTGTACACTGGTGTACCGTGAGATGATGTCTGGTGTGCCATGGGAGATGTTGTCATTTCACCTAATTGGGTTCAAAATATTTTTTCCAAACCAGTAATTGTAATCCGCAAATGTGCTGTTGTTGAGTGTCTGTGCTGTCTAGTGCAGTGTTTTTCAACCATTTTTGAGCCAAGGCAGATGTTTTGCGTTGAAAAAATCCAGAAGCACATTACCAGCAGAAAAATTTAAAAAACACAACTCAGTTGACGGTAAAAAGTCGCTGTCGCAATTTTGGAATATTAATTTAAATCCTAGGGCTGTGAATCTTTGGGTGTCCCACGATTCGATTCAATATCGATTCTTGGGGTCACGATTCGATAATATATCGATTTTTTTCGATTCGAAATCGACTCTCGATTCAAAAACGAAATTTTTCCGATTCAAAACGATTCTGTATTCATTCAATACATAGGATTTCAGCAGGATCTACCCCAGTCTGCTGACATGCAAGCAGAGTAGTAGATTTAAAAAAAAAAAAAAAAGCTTTTATAATTGTAAAGGACTATGTTTTATCAACTGATTGCAATAACATATATTTGTTTTAACTATTAAACGAACAAAAAATATGACTTATTTTATCTTTGTGAAAATATTGGACACAGTGTGTTGTCAAGCTTATATGATGCGATGACAGTGTAAGCCACTGTGTCACTATTTTTCTTTTTTTTTATATAAATGTCAATGAGGGATTTTTAATCAATGCTATGCTGAAATTATAACTAATATTGATACTGTCGTTGATAATATTAATTTTTGTTACACTACTTCTGGTTTGTTCTGTGTCGTGTTTGTGTCTCCTCAATTGCTCTGTTAATTGCAGTTCTGAGTGTTGCTGAGTCAGGTTTGGTTTTGGAATTGGATTGCATTGTTATGGTATTGCTGTGTAGTGGTTTGCTGGATTGATAAAAAAATAAAAAAAATAAAAATTTAAAATCAATTAAAAAAAAATGAGAATTGATTGTGAATCGCACAACGTATTCGATTCGATTTTTTCCCACACCCCTAATGACCAACCATGCATCACTATAGCTCGTGTCTCAAAGTAGGTGTACGGTCACCACCTGTCACATCACTCCGTGACTTATTTTTACTTTTTTGCTGTTGTCCTGTGTGCCGTGTTTTAGTTTTTGTCTTGCGCTCCTATTTTGGTGGCTTTTTCTCTTTTTTTTTGGTATATTCCTGTAGCAGTTTCATTTCTTCCTTTGAGCAATATTTCCCGCATCTACATTGTTTTAGCAATCAAGAATATTTCAGTTGTTTTTATCTTTCTTTGTGGGGACATTGTTGATTATCATGTCATTTTCAGATGCACATTGTTGACGCCGTCTTTGCTCCACAGCAAGTCTTCGCTGTCGTCCAGCATTCTGTTTTAGTTTACTTTGTAGCCAGTTCAGTTTTATTTTCTTTCTGCATACACTTCCCTAAGATATAACGCTTTTTCTTATGGGCACTCACCTTTTGTTTAATTTTGGTTTAAGCATTAGACACCTTTTTACCTGCACGCTGCCTCCCGCTGTTTCCGACATCTACAAAGCAATTAGCTACCGGCTGGCACCAACAGATATGGAAGAGTATTGCATGGTTACTCTGCCGAGTTGTAGGGAGCACCGACACTCAACAACAGGGTACCAGGCTAGCCCTAAGAGGTGCTCTCACCCGTCTTAAACCCAAAAGTGATGTTTTGAAAAAGACTGTATTGTATCGGGCAATCACTTACTGGAATCGACTTCCACAATATCTGCTATCAAATACCAACATAGTGGGCTTTAAGAATAGACTAAAAGGAGAAGTATTGCGTAAAGAGATTATTCTAGATTGTATCTAATGTCATGACTGTTTTTATTGACTATTGAGTATTTTATTGATTATGGGATAAGCAGCAGAAAATGGATGGATGATACTTTTTCGTCACTTATTGTTTGTCTTTGGTACACTAATGTGTATATTTTAGGCCATTGGTTCTTTGTTTTATTTTTGCAAAAATATATACAGTATGTCTATTTTTATATTGCTATTTTTATCTTTGGTATGAAAATTATTATGTAACAAAAGTTATTAGTATTTTTTGGTTCTTTGTTGTTGCTATTTTTGTATTATTACCATTTATTATTGGATCATGTTGTACTGCATTTTAATCTTTTGTTTTGTGATTGTGAGATGTTTTTTGCCTGGACCCCAGAAAGAATAGTCTCCACTGCGGTGTAATGGGGATCCTTAATAAACTAAACTAAACAGCACATCATTTGCAGACTATAATTACTGGTTTGCAAAAAATATTTTTAACCCAAATAGGTGAAATTAGATAAACTCCCATGACACACCAGACAGTATCTCACAGCACACTAGTTGAAAAACACTGGTCTAGAGCTCGGCAGAGTAACCGTGCAATACTCTTCCATATCAGTAGGTGGGAGCAGGTAGCTAATTGCTTTGTAGATGTCGGGAACATGGTTTGTCCTGATCACAATATCCGGGAGGCAGCTTGTACGTACAAAGGTAGCTAGCACTTATACCAAAAATAAACAAAATGCGAGTGCCACTAAGAAAAGGCATTGAAGCAAAACAAATCTAAAACTGAACTGGCTGCAAAGAAAACAAAAACAGAATGCTGGACGACAGCAAAGACTTACAGCGTGTGTAGCAGACGGCGTCCACAAAGTACATCCGTACATGACATGACAATCAAAAATGTGCCCACAAAGGATTGTGACTGCAAAACTTATATAGTCTTGATTGCAAAAACAGAGCAGGTGTGGGGAATAGTGTTCAAAGAAGACATGAAACTGCTACAGGAAAATATCAACAAAAAAGGAAAAACCACCAAAGTAGGAGCGCAAGACGATAACTAAAACAGTACACACAGGGAAACACCAAAAAACTCCAAATAAGTTACGGTGTGATGTGACAGGTCGTGAAAGTACACCTACTTTGAGACAATAGCTTTTTGGTTATGGTTTGAATTCATATCCACAACAACTTTTTACTGTCAATATCAGCTACTGAGTTTATTTTTTTTGTGTTTTCTGCTGGTGGTGTGCCTCAGAATTTTTTCAATGAAAACATTGTGCCTTGGCTCAAAAAAGGTTGAAAATTACTAGCCTATATTAAGTCTTCAAACACCAGCAACTGATTTGAAAGATATCCCATGTATAAAGATGTTCCCCAACATTAGGTCGAATAAGCGTCTGACTCCAACTCCTAGGTGTTGTATGGATACACAGTCAAGTGTGACGGTGCTGGGCACAGGCCAACGGCCTTTGGCTGATGCGTAATTTAGCTCGCCGTGCGTAATTAGGCAGGCAGTGTAACACTTTTATTTTGAAAGGCTCAATACGCTTCCATTAAATGTCATTAAAGCGGGGCGGGGGGAGTGACGAGCTCTCATTTGTCTTGTCAGGACATTTGACAAGCTCGTTAGCTCCTATTTTCCCCTGTCAGCTCACGGCGCGACACGGACACTGACTTCCGCCTCTCGTGTGGCCACAGAGTGACAAATGTAGCCCACGAATAAAAAAATAAAAAACACGCCAAAATTATATGTAGGCAGACATGGCAGGTATCAATCATGCTTCTCTATTTATATTTTTGATCCAGCTTTTAAATAATCAAACTGAAAGGGTTATTGATTTAAGGCAGAATTGGAATGTATGAGTATTTGCGTGTAAATCTGGAATATCTTGTTATATTGGGTGTAAAATGAGAATGGGGGTGAGACTTAATGGCATGGCACCGTTCCGCTCACTGCACTTTCAGATGCAATCGTAGATCGAAGTCAGCCTTGTCACGTTGAACCAAAGTGAATTCCTAACATCCAGGACGTGGCTGTCTACTCCGGACAAATTGCATCCAATCACCCCGGGGGAATTCGGCTAATGTCTCCATCCATGGCCGGGGGAGCTCGGAGAGGAAAACAAATCAAACCACACTGCAGAGTGTGGAGGGCCTTATTAAAACATTTCACACACAGAGAGGAAATATGTCCGTGTGCTGTGTGTTAATACATCCCTTTGATTGGCAGGCAGCAGCAACACCATTATTAAAGACCTTTTGCCACAACAAGTTACTAACTAGTTGATGTACTTCACATTCTGCTCTTTCCCTTATTTGAGGCATGTCTTTTCAAAGTGTATTGGACCAGAAACATCTTAATAAAGAAATCATCAATAACATGATAAATAGAGAAAAAACATATTTTCAAATTGCTAGTATTGGTGAAAGGGAAAATGTATACATTTTGAATACCTCTGTCTTTGAAAAAAACTGGATTCAGGGTTATCATGAGGTATATCGTGACGATTGTCTCATGGAAATTTACGGAGTTGCGATCAGCGCTCACCTTTATAATCTTCACTGGACTGGAGTAAGACAGTTCAACTTGAGCTGAACGTTTTGGCCTCCGCTTGGTTAGTTTCCTGCTGGCTCCACTGTGGACGGGACTCTCTCTGCTGTGTTGGATCCACTTTGGACTGGACTCTCACGGTTGTGTTGGATCCACTATGGATTGAACTTTCACAGTATCATGTTAGACCCGCTCGACATCCATTGCTTTCGGTTCCCCTATGCGGTCCTCTCCAAGGTTTCTCATAGTCATCATTGTCACCGACGTCCCACTGGGTGTGAGTTTTCCTTGCCCTTATATGGGCTCTACCGAGGATGTCATTGTGGTTTGTGTTGTAGTTTGTGCAGTCCTTTGAGACTTAGGGCTATATAAATAATAATTGATTGATTGATTGAACGTTTTGTGATTTTAATGCCCAATACACAGCTCCAGGACAGCATTGTGAATTAGGGGTTAGTGTGTGTGTGCCTCACAATACAAAGGTACTGGGTTCGATCCCCGGGTTTGGGGGTCTTTCTATGTGGAGTTTGCATCTTCTCCCTGAGCTGAGACTGCGTGGGTTCCCTCCCGGGTACTCTGGCTCCCTCGCACCTCCAAAGACATGCACTTCATTGGCAACACTAAATTGGCCCTAGTGTGTGAATGTGAAATTGTGAATGTTGTCTGTCTATATGTGTTGGCCCTGTGATGAGGTGGCGACTTGTCCAGGGTTTACACAGCCTTCCACCCGAGTGCAGCTGGGATAGGCTCCAGCGCTCCCGCGACCCCGAGAGGTACATGCGGTAGAAAATGAATGGATGGATAGATGTTCAGCTCCTTAGTATATGTGTGTTGTATATCAGTGGTCCTTACCCACTGGTTTGTGACGCATTTGCTACGCATTTATAACCAACCGCATTTTCTCCTACTTAACTGTCCCACCAGAAACACCAATGAGTTTGTTCATAGATGTATTATAAAACTCCTGATAGGAAGTCACCACTTGCTATATCTGTTATGGTAAATGGTAAATGGGTTACACTTGTGTAGCGCTTTTCTACCTTCAAGGTACTCAAAGGGTTTTGAGACTATTTCCACATTCACCTATTCACACGCACATTCACACACTGATGGCGGGAGCTGCCATGCAAGGCGCTAACCACCACCCATCAGGAGCAAGGGTGAAGTGTCTTGCTCAAGAACACAACAGATGAGACTAGGTTGGTAGAAGCTGGGAATCGAACCAGGAACCCTCTGGTTGCTGGCACAGCCAAAATTCCAACCACGCCACGCCGTTGTTACATCATTGTTACATGGGTGACAAATCGTAGCCAAAAGCGGGGTCCCATCTGCAGTCTGCGCAAGTTGATGACCTAAGAACAGGCCGGATCAGAGACAAAGTGACCATAGTAGTTTAAATGGAGAAGTGCTAAATTTTTGCATATAATAATTGTGCTGAAAGAATAAAATACAAATCTTCTTTGGCCTAGTAAGTTAAAGTACTGGTTTTATTGCACTAAGTCCTATTGCACAAGAAGTTAGCAACAACAGATGTATTTAAGCATGGAAAATTGGACCCAAAAAAGCTAACATTAGTGTATATACATATGAAATATTGCACAAAATATGAATACATAACTTTTAGAATGGAAATAGAAAACCCATAAACATCTATCGTAACTAATGGCAAGTATGTTTAGCTTTAATGTACATACATGCTCTTGTCCTTGAATATGATGTATCATCTATACCCATACAAAAGTCTACTACGAGCAAAAATGATTAAAAAACAAGTCTATGGAGAGCTTTTTTGCAAAAGGAAAAGGTCAGGGGCTCCCACTAATTCAACGTTATGGTGAGTTTTTTAATATATTCATTTTTCATGTACTTTTTTGCTATATTTATCTGCTACACGTGGAAGGCTGGTTTGTGAAAATAATTCCTGCATTAAACCAGTCCCTGGTGCAAAAAAGGTTGGAGACCCCAGTTCTATATCAGTGGTTCTCAAATTTTTTTCACCAAGTACCGCCTCAGAAACACTTGACCCATGACCAACATTAAAATACAGAAGCGTATAGGTAAGCATAAGGTATATGTTTTATTTAACAAGAGTACCATATTTCCTTGAATTGCCGCCGGGGCGCTAATTAATTTAAAACGTCTTCTAACTCCTGCGCTTACCAACGGCATGCGGTAAAAGTAAGAATGCGCTAATTATTTTAAAACCTCTTCTCACTCCGGCACTTACTTAGATTTAGACTCAGACTTCCTTTTTATTTTCATTCAAATTTGAACTTTACAGTACAAATAAGAACAACATTTTGGTGCATTAGCTCTTGGTAGTGCAGGTTAAAAATAATATAAATAAATAGATTACTGTACAGGTAAATACATTGTAAATACATTGCACTTTTCACATGCGTCCATGTTTATTGATGTATGTTATATTGTCCTTTTTATTCCAGCGAGTTAATCCATTTTGGGGGGAGTTGAGGGGATAATTTAGTTATGATGCGTTCAAGAGTCTTACGGCCTGAGGGAAGAAGCTGTTACAGAACCTGGAGGTTCTGCTACCAAAGGCATGCAGTAAACATTTGAGTGTGATGTAAGGATACCATCATGAAAAGCCAATTTAATAAAAAAAAACATTACAATGGTCTTACTTTTACTTACAAATGAATTCCATGCCAGCTCCTTCTGATCAAAAGCATCAATAACTTGTTTATAGAAGTCTTCCTTATCTTTCTTCAGTTTTAAAAGTATCTTTGTCTCGATGGAAATCTTCCTTTATTACCTCCTGCTTCGATTGAAAGTCCAGTTTCGAAAACTGCTATCAGACCGCTGCTATCAGTTAGCCCGGCTCCTCAAGTGCGGGCGACGACGGACTTACCCTTGGACAACTCCCCCTCTCGTTCTGCTCCGTGGGTGATCTCTTTATCCCACCGTTGCCACCAGGAAGTGTTATTGTATAAATAATACACTGGGTATTTAGGACTGGAACTTGCTTTATCTCAGCCTGGTTGTTTAAGTAGCCAGCATAGGAGTGTTATATCCTAAAAGGTCCGTCGTGCACCCCCGCGTCATATCCGTCCTAGCACATATCATGTCACTCATTGTCACTTTTTCTGCAGCAGAGTAGTCACAAGAAGGATCACTTGCGCCCTCAACCGCCAGGAGGCGGGAGTCATTTAATGACTCATATTTGACACACGCAGCTACGGTATTGTGACGGTCTCAAACCGTTGTCTTGCGGGTTCCCGGGACCACCAAGGAAGGACATGGCTTGAGCAGTTTGACTTTGTTTATTTTTCAATAAAACCTCAGTCCAGGTCACTCTTCCGCTCCTCCTCTCCTCTCGCTCGCCGTCGCGAACTCCTCGCCCCCATCTTGGGCCGGGCTCCAGCGTGGCCTTCCTGTCTGTCGGACCGTCTGCTCCACAGGTATATTAATAACAAATAGCTGCTTACTGTTCTTTTTAGCATACCGGTATTCAATAGCTTGGACCTTAAATCCTACTGAATAGCTCTTAATCTTCTTCCCTTTATGCGATTTCAAATTACCGGTATTAAAATCAGTCTCCTCCATTTTTGAAAATGATGACAGGGGAAGTGTCACTCGTGACGTCACAAGTTTGACCAGGCGGTAATACTAAGCATGCGCTAATTATTTTGCGAAGCGAGTTTGACCCGGCTGTAATTCAAGGCAGGCGCATACTATATGCCCGGCGGCAATTCAAGGAAATACGGTATGTATAATTTTTGGCCACTGTAACTTTACACACAGTTTGAACAGTAACACTGTGTTTGAATATGGGTAAATAAAATCCTGTCCTTAAATAATGAATTAAATAGAAATAGTTGCGCTCAAAAGTTAATAACCATTGTACTAAAATAAATATCAGAATATTTTATTTTTATTTTTAATTGCTACGTGTAGCTTTCTCTGCCAATGTGAGGAACATTCGGTCTCCAGGCATGTTGAATGATAAAACTGACGGAGTAAGACGATTCTGTTCGTGTCCTTATTGTTAATTTTGGAGTCGACTACGGTCTCCAATTGTCAGATTGTAACAACTTCCATTGAAGGCTGATACAACTTTAGAAACGACTGGAGTCACGTCACTACAATACTTAATTAGGTGATGTTTTTTTGGCAGAACACTAGATTGAGCCAGAGTTTGAGAATTCTTGTTCTATATGCTTAAAGTCTTACTGAAACCCACTACTACCCACCACGCAGTCTGATCGTTTATATATCAATGATGAAATATTAACATTGCAGCACATGCCAATACGGCCTTTTTAGTTTACTAAATTGCAATTTTAAATTTCCCGCGAAGCGACCTGTTGAAAACGTCGCGGAATGATGACGTGTACGCGTGACGTCACGCACTGTTAGGAAATATTAGCGCTGCGCACACACACAGCTAAAAGTCGTCTGCTTTAATGGCATAATTACACAGTATTTTGGAGATGTGTGTTGCTGAATCTTTTGCAGTTTGTTTAATTAATATTGGAGAAGTCAAAGTAGAAAGATGGAGTTGGGAAGCTTTAGCCTTTAGCCACATAAACACACGGTGATTCCTTGTTTAAAATTCCCGGAGGTGAAACTTCACTATGGATCACAGCGAACATGGATCCCGACCGAATGTCAACCAGCAGGTTTTGGTGAGAAAATTGTGGTTATAAGTCGCTTTTTACCGGAGATCAGCTGAGCTTGCCCCGTCCATAAAGCTGCCATCAACTTCCCTGAGACATTGGCGTCAAGACACCCGTGGACACACACCTCTGACTATCAGGTACCGTTAATCTCACTAAAACACTAGCGACACAATAGAAATATAAGGGATTTCCCATAATTATCCTAGTAAATGTGTCTAAAAACATCTGAATCCGTCCCAATGCAATCGCATTTTAAATTTTTTTTTTTTTTTTTCTACTCCGTCGCTATCAATATCCTCAGACACGAATCTTTCATCCTCGCTCAAATTAATGGGGAAATTGTCATTTACTCGGTCCGAATCGCTCTTTTTGTTGGAGGCTCCCATTAAAAACAATGTGAATATGTGAGGAGCCATCAACATGTGACGTCATCGTCTGCGACTTCCGGTAAAGGCAGGGCTTTTCTGTTAGCGACCGAAAGTTGTGAACTTTATCGTGGATGTTCTCTACTAAATCCTTTCAGCAAAAATATGGCAATATCGCGAAATGATCAAGTATGACACATAGAATGGACCTGCTATCCCCTTTAAATAAGAAAATCTCATTTCAGTAGGCCTTTAAATCAAGGGGTTTATGGCAGAGGTCTTCAACAGGTGGTCTGGGACCACTGGGGGTCTGCAGAGGTACTCTAGGGGTGTCATGAAATGTTTGGTTGATTAGACTTATTTAAACTAATTAATTTATTTTCCCATATTCCCCGGCAGCTTTTCTACAAATATCTTAAAGTACACATGAACATTGATCCAACACCATGTAGTAAACAGACAAATGTGGCAATCACAAGGTAATTTTTCAGCTAGCTTTGTTTAAGTGTTTGAATCAAAAATCTGTCACGGAAAATCAAACGGTGCTATTTTTCGATACCTTTGTTGCCCGTGACGTCACTTTCGGTCGCAGACATGGTCACCAACTTCAACACTTGTGAAAGGTACTATTTATAACATAACATATTTATAGCAGGTTAAACCATTAAAAGTATACAAGGAAAGCTATAGTTTAGGTGAGGGGTCTTTAATGTTTTCCAGGCCAAAGGCCCCCATACTGATGGAAAAATGGAGCAAAGACTGCTTACTTATTGATCCTGTGCAAAATTGTGTTTTAAATTTAAACTGGTCCTGAAATATGTTGTTGACTTGAGGCTTCATTGAAGGGGCTTTATCATGCAAAATCAACTTTTTCTATCCATACCTTTTGGTATAGATAAGTCCTAGAAATGGGAAATCAAAGTTTGGATGAATTGCAGGGATATTTAAAAAACAATCTTGCCTTCCTTCCTACTTCCCCCAGATGGTCTGTTTGGAATGTGCACAATAATGATTTTGCTAATTGGGATAATTGTCAGAGGATTATCCATACATCTACCCACACTGCTTGCGCAAATTTTAATTTATGCATGCGCATCTGTAGTTTGGACGACAAAATGCCCAAGATTCGACTCGAAGAACGAAAATGCTGTTATTGGTTGTATTACCCAACACAAGACACTATTCAAACCTCCAATCTTCATCTGAAGGAGTAAAAAGTGCCTGGCATATTTATTTTGTTTCGTGGTGATGTGCCTTTAAAAGAGATTTTTCATTTAAACGGGAATAGCAGGTCCATTCTATCTGTCATAGTTGATCATTTCGCGATATTGACATATTTTTGCTGAAAGGATTTAGTAAAGAACATCGACAATAAAGTTCGCAACTTTTAGTCGCTATTAGAAAAGCCCTGCCTTTACCGGAAGTCGCAGACAATGACGTCACCCGTTGAGGGCTCCTCACATCCTCACATTGTTTTTAATGGGAGCCTCCAACAAAAAGAGCTATTCGAACCGAGAAAATGACAATTTCCCCATTAATTTAGATTCGTGTTTGGAGGATATTGATAGCGAAGGACTAGAAAAAAAAAAATCAAGTTAAAAAAAATAGAAACCCGATTGCATTGGGACGGATTCAGATGTTTTTAGACACATTTACTAGGATATTTCTGGGAAATCCCTTATCTTTCTATTTTGTTGCTAGTGTTTTAGTGTGTTTAATAGTACCTGATAGTCGGAGGGGTTTGTCTACGGGTGTCTTGAGGCCAGTGTCTGATGGAAGTCGACGGCAGCTGTATGGACGGCACAAGCTCAGCTGATCTCCGGTAAGTGGCGACTTTTTACCACAATTTTGTTACCGAAAACTGCTGGTTGACATTTGGTCGGGATCCATGTTCGCTTGACCGCTTTGATCCATAGGAAAGCGTCGCCTCTGGGAATTTTAAACAAGGAATCACCGTGTGTTTGTGTGGCTAAGGGCTAAAGCCTTGCCTCGGGTCGACGAGCTCCTGGATCGGGTGGGCAATGCTCGTTTTTTCACGACACTGGACTTAACCAAGGGCTACTGGCAGATTCCCTTGTCACCAGAGTCCAAGGAAAAAATGGCCTTTTCCACTCTGGAAGGTTTGTGCCAATTTGTCACACTTCTGTTTGGCTTGTTCGGTGCGCTTGCTACATTCCAGCACCTCATGGACCAGGTGCTGCGACCCCACGCTTCATACGCGGCCGCCTACCTGGATGATGTCATCATCCATAGTAGCGGCTGGAAACAACACATGCAGTGGGTGGAGGCAGTGCTCGAGTCCCTGAGGCTGGCAGGGCTCACCGCCAACCCGGCGAAGTGTGCAGTTGGCCAGAGGGAAGTACAGTATTTGGGGTACCACTTGGGAGGAGGGCAGGTGTGACCGCAGGTAGATAAAACAGTGGCAATTGCGGCATGCCCAACCCCCAAGACGAAAAAAGATGTGAGGCAGTTTTTGGGTCTGGCGGGTTACTACCGGAGGTTTATCCCCCGGTTTGCGGACCTGACCAGCCCAATAACTGACCTCACCCGAAAGGGTGCCCCAGATCTGGTCCGGTGGACGGAGCAGTGCCAGCAGGCGTTTGAGAGGGTTACGAAGGCCCTCTGCGAGGAGCGGGTCCTGCACATGCCGGATTTTTCTGTCCCGTTTTGTCTGCAGGCTGACACGTCGGGCAGAGGACTGGGAGCCGTTTTGTCCCAGCAGGTGGAGGGAGTCGACCGACCCATCCTATACATCAGCAGAAAGCTATCCGAAAGGGAGGCCTGGTACAGCACGGTGGAAAGGGAGTGCCTCACCATCAGGTGGGCGGTTGGGGCCCTCCGATACTTCCTCCTGGGGCGCTCATTCAGCCTCTGCTCGGACCACAAACCCCTCCAATGGCTCCACTGCATGAAGGATGCCAACGTGCGGATCACCCGTTGTCATCCAGCTTTGCAACCCTACAACTTCAGAGTGATCCACAGACCGGGTGCACAGATGGCTGTGGCCGACTTCCATTCCTGTTCTCTCCCGGGGGGGGGGGGAGTAGGCGCGGCCGGACGGCGTCACGGCCTGAGTCTGGCGGTGGAGGTATGTGGTGGGCGTGGCCTGCGCACCTACAGCGAAGCGGGATGTGACAGAACAGGCTTCGAGATTAGCGACCGGTGAGTGGATGACACAGCTGAGAGTGTTGGTCTAATCACCTGTCGCTCTGTTAAAGGCGGCAGTCGGGAAGGAGTGGTGGTGAATGGCAGTTGGCGAAGCACGACGAGAGCACGACAAACCACTCTAGATGAAAGACATTGGCTGAAAAGCACAAAAAAGATGTTTGCTAGAACAAGTGAACAATAAATATTATTGTTACAACCTATTGAAGGAGTTATGATGTCGGTGACTGGTGGTCAAAAGGACCTGGAAGAAAGTGACTTCCACAGATGTATTTGCGTTGGAAAATATTGGTTGGAAAATACCCCAAAATTCAATTGTCAAATCAATGTCAGAACCCAACACTAATTAAACGTTGTCAAAAAATCATGTTGTACCAACATTAAGTTTGAATTGCTCAAAGTTAGGACCTATTCAACAAGTTCTAAACATTGTCTCAATCTCTTCTTGTGCCTGCTGGGTTACTAAATGTGTTACAATATGATGAAATATTAGAGGGATGCACATTTCAAACCAACATCTTAACTTCAATTGAATGTAGAAATTACTATTGAAAGTTGTTTTTATAACAAGCCATTCCCACTAGGGTTATATAGGTATACCGGTATTAGTATAGTACCGCGATACCAATAAATCATATTCGGTAATATACCGCCTCTGGAAAGTACCGGTCCTGTAACGACTTGGTATCAGATTGATAACTAAATTTGTAGTATCATCCAAAACTAATATAAAGTATCAAACAACAGAAGAAAAAGTGACTATTACATTTTAACAGTAGTGTAGATAGAACATGTTAAAAGAGAAAGTAAGCAGATATTAACAGTAAATGAACAAGTAGATTACCAATTAATTTTCTACCACCTGCCCCCCACCCCCCTTTGTATGAAGACAATCTGAACAGTAGGTGCAGTCTTAACTTTGTCCACTTTTAAAATACTTGTTTCAGCTATAGCATGCATGGATTTGTGTCCTTGATAATGTAACTACACTTCCCTCCCACTGGGTTTGTCTTCTCTTCGTATGATGGATGCAGGAAGTGTAAGGGAACTGTTTTGTCTTGCGTAGGGTTGTATGGTATACCGGTATTGGTCTAGTACCGCGATACTAATGAATTATATTCTGTCAGGGTTGCCCCTGAAAGTTTTGTTGTGTTTTAGTTTTTCCTCTGTGTTGGTTGTATTTCCTGTCAGCGCTCTTGTTTTGGTTCTGTTTCCAGTTTGTTTCCCTGAGTGCTGTGTACCCTCAGCTGTGGCTGATTGGCACCTGGCCACACCTGGTGTCAATCAGCCAGTTACTATTTAAACCTGCTTTGTCCTCCACTCGGTGTTGGAGTATTGTCGTGTCGTGTCGTGTCGTGTCGTGTCGATGTCACCACTACCTGTCATTGTCGATATCGTTACAGCTACTACCTGTCGTGCTACCACTTGTCTTTGTCGCTGTCGTCGTAGCGGTAAGCTGTTCCTGTTAGCTATTTGTAGTTTGCTTTCTCCTAGCTCTTTTGTTTCGTGTTTTCTTGTTAGCCATTAGTTTTTTCCAGTTTTTCTGTTTGCTGGTTCCTGTTTTCAGTTTTGGCTATACCTAGTTCCTGGTTTGTGTTTTTTACCTTTTATTTAGAACATTAAATCATGTTTTCTTACTCAATGCATGCCACCATCTCTGCATCTTGGGGTTCATCACAAACTCACTCTGGCAATATTCGGTACTACACTGCCTCTAAAAAGTAAATATATTACATTTTAACAGAAATGAAAATAGACTGTTTATCTGTGTTGGCCCTGCGATGAGGTGGCGACTTGTCCAGGGGGCAATCTTTCTTCTGCCCGAATGCAGCTGAGATAGGCTCCAGCATCCCCCATGACCCCGAAAGGGACAAACGGTATAAAATGGATGGATGGAAGATAGAACATGTTAAAAGAGAAAATAATGTTAAGAGTAAATGAAAGGGCATATTGATAATTCATTTTCTATACCGTTTGTCCTTAATAATTTGGACAAAATAATAGAATGGAAAAGAACACAATATTTTACTGCATATGTCAGCAGACTAATTAGGAGCCTTTGTTTGTTTACTAACAACTAAAAGACAAATTGTCTTGTATGTTCACTACTTTATTAAAGGACAAACTTGCAATAAGAAACATGTTTAATGTACCCTAAGATTTCTTGTTAAATAAAGCCAATAATTACATTTTTGTGATCCCCTTTATTTAGAAAAGTGCAGAAAGGTATCGAAATCATTTTGGTACCAAAATATTGCTTTCGGGGGCTTCACGGTGGCAGAGGGGTTAGTGCGTCTGCCTCCCAATACAAAGGTCTTGCAGTCCTGGGTTCAATCCCAGGCTCGGGATCTTTCTGTGTGGAGTTTGCATGTTCTCCCCGTGAATGAGTGGGTTCCCTCCCGGTACTCCGGCTTCCTCCCACCTCCAAAGACATGCACCTGGGGATAGGTTGATTGGCAACACTAAATTGGCCCTAATGTGTGAATGTGAGTGTGAATGTTGTCTGTCTATCTGTGTTGGCCCTGCGATGAGGTGGCGACTTGTCCAGGGTGTACACCGCCCTCCACTTATTCCAAAAGGGAATAAGCGGTAGAAAATGTATTGGATGGAATATTTGTTTCGGGACAACACTAATTCACACAAAGTGTGACAACTAACCCCAATCTCCCCTTTACGGTTGACCTCCTGAATGAATCGTGCTCAATGCAGAGAACCAGATCCTGGGTCTATTCTGAGTGTAACATACCTTGTTGAAAAGTTGATGAGCTAAACCAGAGCGCACCATCCAATGGTCCAAAGTTCCTGCTTCTTGCGCACGCATCCAAGTGGTCACCATGGAAACGAGAGGGGGGAGGCGTGCACTATTGTTGTAAAATACCAACTCTAAAGGCTCATTCCCCATAAAACAACCAGTGTGGTTTTAGTGAGTGCTCATCGTGACGGCGGTGGACAGATTTGCGTTCACGCCTGATCAGCTCCTGGAGAGCAGTGGGGGGGTGGGCAGGGGTCACGTGTGGCGGGAAAGCCAGCACCTGGCTTCTGCGCCACAGCCCGTCTTCTGTTTATTGACTGGCTGATAAGCCGGAGGGGCGGGGGCGGTCTGCCCCTGCGGTTTCCAGCGCGGATGTCGAGCACCCTGCTGCGTTGCACGGTACCGCTGCCTCCTAATGGAAGTGTTCCCCCGGACCAGGCCGGGCGCTTGCAGCCGCCTCAGACCAGGCCTGATCCGCCCGTATACCTGCGCTGCCCCCCCCCCCACCCCTCCTCCCCCCGTGTCGTTCTCTTCCTGGGAGACGGCCGCTGATCGCGGTTGTCCATTTACACGCCGCCTTGTTCAAATTGACACAAAACATGTGAAAGAGCCTCACCAGGCTTTTAGCCCTCTTTGCTAAAAGCCAGAGCCCCCATTATAGCAGTTTTATGGAGCTGCCGCACTAAAAGGCAAAAAGGAAAAAAAAAATACCTGACTCCCCTTTAATTCTTGTTTAAGGATTTTTGTTTTCTTCATGTATAGCCTTCTAACATAATACATCCGGTGCACCTGTTGCACACTGAGCGTCATCCATCCATCCATCCATCCATCCATCCATCCATCCATCCATTGCTGATGGGAACTCACTACAATGGTGCACCAAATAATCCAAATTATTGCATTGAAACCAGTTTTGAAAACAAATTTAAAGACCTGCAGATTGGGTTCATCTTTTTTAAAAGTTGGGTTAAGCAAGTGTTTTTCCGATACCAGGATTTTGGTACCGGTACCAAAATGTATTTCGGTACTTTTCGATACTTTTCGAAATAAAGGGGACCACAAAAAAAATCACTATTGTCTTTTTAAATAAAAAAATCTTAGGGTACATTTGGTAATTTGACATCACAAAGATACTGAAAAAGGAAAGGAAGGATACCCGGAGAAATAAAGCTGACATTCGACTATCAGCGTCTATGCGTCCATTGCTGGTGAGAACTCACGACAATGGTGCACCAAATAATCCAAATTATTGCATTGGAACCAGCTTTTAAAAAAAACTTAAAGACCTGCAGATTGTGTTTGACCTTTTTAAAAGTTGGCTTAATGCGAGACTGGTGTTGTCCCGATACCAATAATTTGGTACCGGTCTGGCATTAAATACAGTCCAGCAGGCACAAGACATTGAAACAAGGTTGACAACTTGTTGAATTGGGTGACTTTGAGCAACTTAAACCTAAAGTTGGAACAACATGGTTTTTTGACAACATTGAATCAATGTTTGGTTCTGACATTGATTTGACCATTGATTTTTAGTCATTTTCCAACCAATATTTTACAACACAAATACAACGTTGACACAACATGCTTTTTGACGACGACTATTCGATGTCTGGTTGTGACATTGATTTGACCTTTGAAATTTGGAATTTTCTCAACCAACAACGCGGATCAAATGCTAGACACCAACGTTGTCTCAATTTACAAATACAACTATTTTGCAACGTTGTTTCAAAGTCAGTTTTAAAGGTTGGGTATGTGTAATATTTTGTGCCTGCTGGGAGTAGCATAGAAGGCCCAAGTATTAACTATAACAGAGTCAGATGTTTTATTTAATCAGTATATTTCATATTTCTGCATGGCCACTTTAACATTACACACAGTTTGAACAGTAGCACCATATTTGGATATAGGAAAATAAAACACTGTACTTTAATCAAGTGATTCTTTGGCGCACCACTCAATGGTGCCCGCATACCCCATAACCCAATTTGAGAATCTCTGCTTTAGTCAATAAGTGGACAATGACAATAACAATAACAGCGATAGATAAAGTACTCTCTGCCACACATTGTCTCTCAATAGATAAATGTCAGCAACAAAAACATCCACATCCAAGAGATGCAATCATCTGTACTTAGTTTTAATCACACACTTAAACAGAAGGGCAACAGTAAAAAAAAATGGCGAAATACAAAACACTTGTTCATTCACAGTAAATTACTGGCTAATGATTATTTTCACAGCAATATTTACAGTCATTTACTGTTCTGTTCAATTCAATTAAGTTCAGTTGAGTTCAGTTTCAGTTTATTTGGAACATGCATGTAACGATGTGTCACTTCATTTCTGTTAGTTTTTTGTGTTTTTGTATTTACTTCCGGTTCAGTGCTCTTATTTTGTTGTATTTCCTGTTTTTATTCACGGAGCACTATTTTTCTTTTTTCGTTGATTGGCAGCGGTTCACACCTGCTGTCAATCACACTAGTGTCTATTTATGTTTCACTCGAGCACTCCTCAGTGCTCAATGATAATATTATGTTGAGAACGTTTATCTGCACGACTGCTTTATGTTTGCTTTTGTTATTTTCTTTTGTGTATTAAATTCATCTTACCTCCACGCAACTCTCCTGGATTCTTGCATACTCGGGGACACACAACTGCAGCCATGCGACATCCCTACAGTATCATCGAGCCAGAAGAAAGTGTCCTCGCGAGAATCCCTGTCGGCAATCCTCAGCCGACGTTCTGGACCGCACAATTCCTGGAGGACTTGAAGGCCAGGTTTGTGCGGTCCCAGCCAACAGATGCGGACCCTCTCCCCGCGGCAACGCCACCGGCTTCGGCTCTCCGACCGGCGCGTCCCCCGCCGCCATCTTTCCTCTCGGCTCGACGGCTGACTACGGCTCTCCGACCAGCACGTCCGCCACTTCCTGCATGCCTCGCGGCTCCCGCGGCAACGCTACCGGCTACGGCTCACCGACCGGCGCGTCCTCCGCCGCCATCCTTCCTCTCGGCAACGCTGCCGGCTACGTCTCACCGACCGGCGCGCCCACCTCCTCCTTCACGTCTCGCGGCTCCTGCGGCTCCGTCGCCTACTGCGGCTCTCCGACCGGCACGTCCGCCGCCGCCATCCTTCCCGTCGTCTGCTGAGCTGCTTCTCCCTGCTCCTACGCAGCTTCCAGCGGCTGCTCCCCGGCTGCTCTTTCTGCCAGCTCCCGCTCTCTTTTTTGGATCGCCGAGAGCTCCAGTGGAGCCCACAGTGAGGTCACTTTTGTCCTCCTGCTGGGACTCGGCGCGGGACGTGTCTTCGTCCCTCTTCCTGGCCTCCTCCCGCCCGTCCCTGGTTTTCGCACCGGGGGACGCCGACGAGCAGGCATGTCTTCCCGCAAGTGTGGACGGTTTCTGGCAGCCGCCTAGTGGAGGGGGGCCCACAATACACTGCGGTGCAGCCAGGCACACACCGCTGTCATCTTCGCAAGCGTCTCCTTCCACGGAGACATCTACGTGCCTGGCGGGTTTTCGCACAGCCCCAACGCCGGCTCCACGCCTAGCCCCTACGCCGGCTCCACGCCTAGCCCCTACGCCGGCTCCACGCCTAGCCCCTACGCCGGCTCCACGCCTAGCCCCAACGCCGGCTCCACGCCTAGCCCCAACGCCGGCTCCACGCCGAGCCCCAACGCCGGCTCCACGCCGAGCCCCAACGCCGGCTCCACGCCGAGCCCCAACGCCGGCTCCACGCCGAGCCCCAACGCCGGCTCCACGCCGAGCCCCAACGCCGGCTCCACGCCGAGCCCCAACGCCGGCTCCACGCCGAGCCCCAACGCCGGCTCCACGCCGAGCCCCAACGCCGGCTCCACGCCGAGCCCCAACGCCGGCTCCACGCCGAGCCCCAACGCCGGCTCCACGCCGAGCCCCAACGCCGCCAAGAGCAGCACCACGCCGGGCTTCGTCACCGCCGGCATCCGCTATTCCTCGGCCAGCATTTGCTGCTCCTCGCCCGGCGTCATCTGCCGCTTTCACGCCGCCGATGACGTCTGCCGCTTTCACGCCGCCGATGACGTCTGCCGCTTTCACGCCGCCGATGACGTCTGCCGCTTTCACGCCGCCGATGACGTCTGCCGCTTTCACGCCGCCGATGACGTCTGCCGCTTTCACGCCGCCGATGACGTCTGCCGCTTTCACGCCGCCGATGACGTCTGCCGCTTTCACGCCGCCGATGACGTCTGCCGCTTTCACGCCGCCGATGACGTCTGCCGCTTTCACGCCGCCGATGACGTCTGCCGCTTTCACGCCGCCGATGACGTCTGCCGCTTTCACGCCGCCGATGACGTCTGCCGCTTTCACGCCGCCGATGACGTCTGCCGCTTTCACGCCGCCGATGACGTCTGCCGCTTTCACGCCGCCGATGACGTCTGCCGCTTTCACGCCGCCGATGACGTCTGCCGCTTTCACGCCGCCGATGACGTCTGCCGCTTTCACGCCGCCGATGACGTCTGCCGCTTTCACGCCGCCGATGACATCCGCCGCTTTCACGCCGCCGATGACATCCGCCACTTCCACGCCGTTGATGACGCCTGCGGTTTCCACGCCGCCGGTTACGTCTTCTGCTTCCCGGCCTGCTTCAGCGCGCCCGCTTCTACGTCGGCCGTGGATGTGGCCGTGCCCTGCGCACTCTCCTCTTTTTCGGCCAGTGATTTGGCCGTTCCCTGGCCGCCCGCCTCGCCAGTTCCAGCGGCGCTCTACGCGGCGCCGCCACCTGACTTTCCCTCGCTGGCTGCGGGGACACGAGGTTTGGCAACCCTCCACCAAATCCTCCCTCCACCCTCCCTTACATTTTGGACTTTTTTCCATTTTTTTTTCTTTCCCAGGGAACATCTGGTATCTGTTCCTTGAGGGGGAGGTCCTGTAACGATGTGTCACTTCATTTCTGTTAGTTTTTTGTGTTTTTGTATTTACTTCCGGTTCAGTGCTCTTATTTTGTTGTATTTCCTGTTTTTATTCACGGAGCACTATTTTTCTCTTTTCGTTGATTGGCAGCGGTTCACACCTGCTGTCAATCACACTAGTGTCTATTTATGTTTCACTCGAGCACTCCTCAGTGCTCGATGATAATATTATGTTGAGAACGTTTATCTGCACGACTGCTTTATGTTTGCTTTTGTTATTTTCTTTTGTGTATTAAATTCATCTTACCTCCACGCAACTCTCCTGGATTCTTGCATACTCGGGGACACACAACTGCAGCCATGCGACATCCCAACAATGCATACTATACAATGTAATGCATCAAACATTTCCAGTTGTTTCATTACAGCTCGTCCGAAAAGAAGTAGGAAGAAGCAGTGCTTATTTAATCCTACCCATTTTCATCCAATAGCAATTTTATCTTAGATTTCCTTGTTCTCTGTAACAGAACAGTGAACAACTTGATAATAAATAAATGATATACCTTAGTAAGTAAACAAATATTAAATACATAAATAATCTTTGTCTCAATAAAAAAAAAAAAAAAGAAGGGTTCAAGATGTTCATAATTCTTGTTTTGTGTACTTTGTGAACACTTGTACACTGGCTTCCTGTGCACTTAAGATGTGACTTTAAAGTTTTACGTATAAAATACTACACGGTCTAGCTCCAGCCTATCTTGCCGATTGTAATGTACCATATGTCCCGGCAAGAAATCTGCGTTCAAAGGACTCCGGCCTATTAGTGATTCCCAGAGCCCAAAAAAAGTCTGCGGGCTATAGAGCGTTTTCTGTTCGGGCTCCAGTACTCTGGAATGCCCTCCCGGTAACAGTTTGAGATGCTACCTCAGTAGAAGCATTTAAGTCTTATCTTAAAACTTATTTGCATACTCTAGCCTTTAAATAAACCCCCTTTTTTAGACCAGTTGATCTGCCGTTTCTTTTCTTTGGTCCGGTGGCCATGGATTAAGTACTGGCTGTCCAAAATCGGGACCCAGGATGGACCGCTCGCCTGTGTATCAGACGGGGACATCTCTGCGCTGCTGATCCGCCTCTGCTTTGGATGGTTCCCTGCTGGCTCCACTTTGGATGAGACTCTCGCTACTATATTGGATCCACTTTGGACTTGATTCTCACAGTTACGTTAGATCCACTATGGATTGGACTTTCACAATATCATGTTAGATCCGCTCAACATCCATTGCTTTCGGTCCCCGGTTGGGGGGGTTGCCCACATATGTGGTCCTCTCCAAGGTTTCTCATAGTCATCATGGTCGACGTCCCACTGGGGTGAGTTTTTTTTTGCCCTTATGTGGGCCCTACCGAGGATGTCGTTGGGGTTTGTGCAGCCCTTTGAGGCACTTGTGATTTAGGGCTATATAAATAAACATTGATTGATTGATTGTAGTTTGAACAGTCTCTTAAACTGAATCATACTGGTGCTTTGTTTGATTTCTTTGGCTAATCCATTCCATAATTTATTCCACATACTGATATGCTAAAGGTTTTAAGTGTTGTACTTAAATTAGATTTTCCTCTAAAGTTGTATTTCTTCTCTTTTGTTGAGAAAAAATGTTGTACATTCTAGGGTAGCAGATTATAGTTTGCTTTATACATAATTGTAGCTTTTTGCAAACTGTGGAGTATCCATTCATTCATTTATTTTCTACTGCTTGTCCCTTTTGGCGTCGCTGGGGGTGCTGGTGCCTATCAGCTGCATTTGAGCAGAAGGCGGTGTACACCCTGGACAAGTCGCCATCCAGACTGTGGAATATTGTTACAGTCATTTACTGTATAGGCTGTTATTACCAATTGTGATGTATCATGTTGTATGCATGCATATTCCAAATAAACTCCAACTCAAACACACTCATTTAAAAACAATTTTTTTTAAATACAGTGTTCTTCTTTTCTCTCGGTTCAACAACATACCGCCACCTACTGCACAAGACTGTGCAACATAGTCTACGGAAGCCTTTAAGAGACAAGTCAGTTTGAATGCCCAGTCATTTCAAATGGGAGGGCGGACATGTATGGAACCGAGAGGTCCACTTACCTCTGAGTGAATTTCTTGTTTAGCGTGGGGTCACATGACAGCCGCAGGCCTTGGCGGTTTGATGATTTATGCTCTTCTATGCCAATTCTTCCCTGCGCACAACACATTAAGGTTTCTGTTCTTATTTTTCAATATAAATAAATCCTTATTTACCCATGTATGTTTAAATAGCATAAAAAAGGTTATTGTTCTTCCTCCATGAAAAATTTAAAGGAGCACTCAAAGCGTTGTCGCTACCTTGAAGGGTTTTATAGATGACACCCGTTGCGATGAAAATATATTTCAGAATAAAAGATTACTTTCATATTTTTTCACCCAGGCAATGACTCCCCGAAACCAGGTTCAAGATCTGCACTTTTGGGTTACGACCCTCAAGTTGTGAATCATTGATTTAGGCAATGTTTTTGACATGTAATCCATGGATTACAAATAACCAATTGTGTACTTTAAAGTTTTTTATTTTTTATTTACTGAAACAAACCGTCACTATGGTGATTGCTTTCTCTGATGAGCACAATAACGAGTGCATACACACATTAAATTGTTACCCAGACCTGCAGAAAGCTGTTATCTATTAGGCCAACACAAAGCTATTGTAGTAGTTTAATGCAGTGGTTCTCAACCTTTTTTCAGTGATGTACCCCCTGTGAAATTTTTTTTAATTCAAGTACCCCCTAATCAAAGCAAAGCATTTTTGGTTGGAAAAAAAAAGAGATAAAGAATTAAAATGCAGCACAATGTCATCAGTTTCTGATTTATTAAATTGTATAACAGTGCAAAATATTGTTCATTAGTAGAGGTCTTTCTTGAACAATTTGGAAAAAAATACATAAAAATAACTAAAAACTTGTTGAAAAATAAACAAGTGATTAATATATAAACAAAGATTTCTACACTTAGAAGTAATCATCAATTTAAAGTGCCCTCTTTGGGGATTGTAATAGAGATCAATCTCGATTGAACCTTGTATTCATGAACTTAATTCTAAACATTTCTTCACAAAAAATAAATCTTTAACATTAATATTTATGGAACATGTCCACAAAAAACCTAATTATTGCATTGTTGTATTTTTTTCACAGTTTATGAACTTACATCCATATTTTCTTGAAGTATTATTCAATAAATATATTTATAAAGGATTTTTGAATTGTTGCTATTTTTAGAATATTTTTTAAAAATCTCACGTACCCCTTGGCATACCTTCAAGTACCCCCAGGGGTACGCGTACCCCCATTTCAGAACCACTGGTTTAATGGGTAATGACATCGAAGTGAGTGTGTGCCACACTCACTGACTGTATTGACACTGTGTTGCTGTTTTCTTTTTCTTTGTTCCGTTTAGATCGACGATGCAAGCGACTAATACCCATGTCAAGTATATGGCATGCCACGCCTCTGGCTTCTTTCGTAAGTGCTTTCTGATAGAAAAAAGTTTGGTGCTTTAAAGTCAAACATCAAAACATTTGTATCGTCCAATGTTTTTTTTATTAAAGTGACACACACACATCAAATTAATAAAGGACACATATGACTCCCTGTGTTTCATAATGCAACAGTATCGCTTTGACCCACTCACTAGCTATTAGCATGTAGCGTTATCTTCCTCTATACCTACAAATGAGCTGAAATAACCAAAATAACCCCCTAAAGAAGGGTTGTCCAAACTTTTTCCAGCAAGGTGTATGTATAAAAAAAGGTTGAAGGAAGCAGGGCCACTCTGGTACAAGTACAATAAAGATACAAATATTAAAATGTAGGTCAATCAATATGTGTTAAATTAATTATATCTAATTCAACATCCTTGAGATATTTAAGTCATCATTATTCTTGACTAATATTAGTTTTATACGGCCAACTAAAACTTTTTTGAGGGCTCCAGCAAAATGTATATATATATTTTTATTTATTTATTTTATTTTATTTATTTATTTTTCATTTTTTTTGTGAATTTGTTTCATTGTTTTTATTTTTGTGTGTGTGTGTGTGATGGTCTAAAAGTTAAAGTACCAATGATTGTCACAATGATTATTCTCTGCATTTGACCCATCACCCTTGATCACCTCCTGGGAGGTGAGGAGAGCAGTGAGCAGCAGTGGTGGCCTCGCCCGGTAATCATTTTTGGTGATACAACCCCCAATTCCAACCCTTGATGCTGATTGCCAAGAAGGGACGTAACGGGTCCCGTTTTTATAGTCTTTGGTGTGACTCGGCCGGGATTTGAACTCACGACCTACCGATCTCAGGGCGGACACTCTAACCACACGGCCACTTAATCTGGTACGTGTTTATTTTGTCCGTACAATGTGTCGCGGATCAATAAAACTGGCCCCCAGGCTGCATTTTGGACACCTCGACCCCAAAGCTTCAGAGGAGAACGGTCGTTTTAAAATACTGAATGGAAACTTGGAAGTGAAAATTGAAGATGAAGAGACTGAACAGTTTTAGGAATCCGACCGTTTTACTCCATGTAGATGTCTGCAACTCCGTTGTAGTCGGCTTTACACAGTGCAGTGGTAAGGATGTAACGATAATGATAGCAATACCGAATTGCAGGGGTGTCAAACTCATTTTCATTGAAGGCCACATCAGAATTA
>NC_084612.1:26968487-26993487 GCF_033978795.1 Nerophis ophidion | reverse complement strand
CAACAACAATAATAATAATAATAATAATAATAATAATAAAAATAATCCATCCATCCATCCATTTCCTACAGCTTATTCCCTTTTGGGGTCGCGGGGGGCGCTGTTGCCTATCTCACCTATAATGGGGCGGAAGTCGGGGTACACTCCGGACAAGTCGCCATCACATCGCAGGGCCAACACAGATAGACAGACAACATTCACACTCACATTCACACACTAGGGCCAATTTAGTGTTGCCCATCCACCTATCCCCAGGTGCATATCTTTGGAGGTGGGAGGAAGCTGGAGTACCCGGAGAGAACCCACGCATTCACGGGGAGGACATGCAAACTCCACACAAAAAGATCCCGAGCCTGGGATTGAACCCAGGACTTCAGGACCTTCGTATTGTGAGGCAGACGCACTAACCCCTCTGCCACCGATAATAATAGTAATAAAACATATGCATTGATTTTATTGCACTTGCATATGTGTCAATTTCACAATTGCTCAAATTCAGTGTTGTAAAAGTGTATATTTTCCACCCCGTGTGCTGCATAAAAAAATGATTAGGAGATTAATCGGATTTGACTAAATAGTCAAATGGGCAGGTGATTTTAGTCAAACATGGTCGCTAAAATCTAATTACACATGGTAAACCAGCAGATGTCCCTCAGGAAAGCTCTTTAGAATTCACAAATGTATAACAATGCCATGATTGACAGGCCATGTTATCAAAAATACACATGTAACAGTTGACATTTTCTACTTATTAGCTTTTTTATTGTTATTATCATCATGACACATGTCATGTCTTCAAAATGTAGTCAACAGTTTGCTATTTTATTGTCTGCATTAAAATGATCCAAATAAAAAAATAACAATATTAAATTAACAATACTTATGGAAAAAATGGAATTACTTACAAAGATTTGATGAAATATTACTATCATAATTGCATCCTGATTTAGTGCATGAGGTGTCGAAAGTGTCATACTTAAAGACATGTAAAGGCTCCAAACATAATCCCAAATAAAAAAAGGCCACTATAAATAATTTGTTTGCCCGAAAACAATGTTACTGTTTATCCCCTTTATCACCCTCCTTTTCTGTTTCTTCCTCTTTGTCTTTTTTGGTCAAAGTTTCCAGAGGGCACACACAAGAAAAAAAAAATCCACATTGCCAGTGGGGGGAACAGCGCCCAGATTAGGCTTTCTTTTCAAGGTCTGTGACATTAGTTGCAGCTAATCCGAATTGGGCTAATTGCTTTCCCAACATCAGCCCTTACAACCCCCTTATCCTCCTGTATGTGTCGCCCACCAACTTACCTTGCAGTACATGTAGGAAATATTCTGCTCCAACTGTGCTGAGCAGGTGGAGGGCCTGTTGGCATGCAAGGGCTCTGCAGAAAAGACAAGGAATTAAAGCCATTGGGGCGGATTTACAGCTTAACCAGGAGAAATCAATAACATGAGGAATTGTTTCCAAAGACAACTACTTGACACACTCATCTGGCATTGTCTGTGTCTTTGTCAGGGAGGAAGGTTAATAGAGGGGTGAGTTTTTGACAGCTGCAGCCTGTGTGACCACTGAGCCGCAATAACACTTTGCACTGCAAAGGCAGACTGCTATTATTGTTTTGGGATCACAACATGCAATACAACTGGGCTCTTTATTAAGGACAATAAAATCACTTTACTCTACTGTTCAAAAACAAACAGGAATGTGTTATTGTTGTGTAAAGACCCATATACTTAGAATTGTACTTCTTAAGCAAGAAAGCAAAACATTTGAGATTGCACGATACAAAGAAAACACCATATATAGCTTAATTAACCATATCTTTAAATTGTGCTTTTTTGGTAAAAATGTAATTTAATTGTCAAATTTTATGGAACAAATTGTGAGTTTTATATGTAAAGCACACAATGGCAGCTGTGGTATTAAAATCCTCTAATCTATTTTAGTATTTAAAATATTAGAAGAAGAAAAAAGTATACCATACGTTGCACAGCCACAACATAACAGTGTAAAAAGTAAACTGAGTTTCACAGCATTTAACAGTGTTATTTTACAGTAAAATAATCACAATTTACTGTGACCTCAAAATAAATTACTGTCAAAATGTCATTGCCCTTACATGTCACATCATTTAGCTGTATTATTTTACAGTCAAGCACTCTAACTTTATAAACAAATACTGTAAAAATGGCATTACCCTTACATGTTACAGCATTTAAGTGTATTATTTTAAAGTCAAGTACTATAACTTTACAAAAAAAACCTGTAAAAATGGCAGTACCCTTATGTTACAGCATTTAACTGTAGTATTTAAAGTCCTACTATAACTTTTAAAAAATACTGTATAAATGGTGTTACCCTTGCATGTCACATCATCTAGCTGTATTATTTTACAGTCAAGCACTGTAACATTATAAACAAATACTTTAAAAATGGCATTACCCTTATATGTCAAATCATTTAACTGTATTATTTTAAAGTCAAGTACTATAACTTTACAAAAAACCCTGTAAAAATGGCATTACCCTTATATCTTACAGCATTTAACTGTATTATTATAAAGTCACTATATTTTACAAAAAGTACTGTACAAATGGCATTACCCTTGCATGTCACATCATCTAGCTGTATTATTTTACAGTCAAGTACTCTAACTTTATAAACAAATTCTGTAAAAATGGATTACCCTTATATGTTACAGCACTTAACTGTATTATTTTAAGGTCGTGATATAACTTTACAAAAAATACTGTAAAAATTGCATTACCCTTACATTCCACAGCATTTAACTGCATTATTTTAAAGTCAAGTACTATAACTTTACAAACAAATATTGTACAAATGGCATTACCCATTACCAGCGTCATATCATATACCAGTAATGTAATGTAACGTTACAACAAATGACTGTAAAAATGACAACACCCTTACATGTCACACAATTTCACTTCACAGAAAATTACTGTAAATTTTCCCGTGAAAGAAATGCAATTATTAGTTATTTAATTTCAATTTACAATGTCAATGAAAATTGGTTTCACCTAATCCGAAATATTCCTTTATTATTCAACATATACACACGAGCATTAAAAGTGCCGTCAATGAGACACCAGTGTTGTATTGTGTGTAATTTACACATGCACAATTTGTTTAAATATTATGGATTTGGTGATAATTAAAAACAATATGTAAATGTCACCTTTTTATTATTAATACATTTTACTCTGCACCTTAGAACTATTAAGGGGAAATAAACATTGTCACCAATTTTGATGCATGCAGCTATTGTGCATGATGTTCATAACTCACATTATATTAAAAACGTCCATGCCTGCGCACTAACCAACGCGAGTTTGTGGTCTAATGTATATTAGTGCAATAATGAGAGGGGTGGGGGGGTTGCAGGGTCCTTTCTTGCAGCAATGCGCTGCATGGGTCTATACTAGATGCCGGGCCACCACCAGTCCGAGGAGAAACAAGGCAGCAAAAAGGAAAGAAAGCACCATGAATGTGCTCGTTTAGTTTACGGCTTGTTTGATGAAGGAGAATTGGCCAAAGTGTTGTTCCTCGCCGCGGGACCCTCACTGACAGTTTTGAGCAGCTCCTCTCAGCTCATTATCTCGCCGGCCCACTGAGGGCCCCCATTCAGGCGAAAGCCAGACCCTCTCTCTCTCTCTCTCTCTCTCTCTCTCTCTCTCTCTCTCTCTCTCTCTCTCTCTCTCTCTCTCTCTCTCTCTCTCTCTCTCCCTGGCAGGGTCGTTTGTCTCCTCATTGAAGGCCCAGTCCGGAATGCGATGGTTGTTAGGGAGCCCTCTTTCACCTCCAAAGTGTTTTATTGATGAGCTCTGACTTCTCCCACTTTTTCTCATGTCAAAGGAAGTCAAGTTTAGGCCTCCATGACTTCATTTCATCGAGGAACTCTCCCCTCCCCCTTATTTTTGGCTCAAACTTTGCCCCTTTTACGTACCCCCCTCCCCCTTTTTTTTTTGCAGCCCCCCATCTTTGAGGAGTGGCTCTGCATCCCACAAGCCGGAGCACACACGGGCGCTTTAGGGGTGCGCTGAGGTGTGCCCTAATAAGGCGGCCATTTACCCCGGCGCCGTGTTTTAGGGCAGCGTGTGGCCATGGCTACACACTCATTTGCTCCACTTTTATTTATACGCGTGCTATTTTATACGCGTGCTATTTGCCCCACGTCAGGCCGCCGGAGTGACGTCGCCTTTGCCGCGCAAATGTGGCCATAAAAAGCAGCCGAGCTTGCCTGAAGGCTGCGCTCTTTACGCACCGTGCCTTTTGTTGACAGGAGGGCGGGGGCGGCGGGATCCAAAAGAGTCAACAAAAGCACGTGGTGGAGATTTTTGTTGTTGGGAAGGGATGGCTGCTGTAAAGCATTATAAAAAAAATATATAAATATTTAATATATTTCATTCCACATGCCAGTTTTTTGGTGTGTTGTTTTTTTTAGCAAAGACCATTTTTTTGCTCAGTATTACTAATTCCGTAATGTCATTTTTGTTTTTAAAGTTGAATGACTCAAAGGCGTAACAGACCCATGAGTATTTATAAACAAAACATACATAAATTAATGTAAAAATATTAAATATACACACAAACAAATAACTGAAATGTCTACTAAAAAATATATATATTTTAGTCGTGTAAGTCATTATGTTAGAAAAGTGAGTTGTTTGCCATAAAAGTCATATTTTTGTGTGTATACATTTAAAATTGACAAAAATATCTTTTAAGTAGTATAATGCTTGCACAGGCCTGCTAAATAAAGAATATTACATGAATTAATGTCAAATATATACACAGACAAATAACCCAAGTCTCCACTTTAAAAAAAATATTTTGGTTGTGTACAATATGTCATAATGTTTTTAAAGTGAGTTGTTTGCCATAAAAGTCATATTTTTGTGGGAATGCATGAAAAATAACTTTTATGTAGTATAATGCTTGCACTGGCCTGCTAAATAAAGAATATTACATGAATTAATTTAAAATATTAAATATATACACAAACAAATTACCCAAGTCTCCACTTTAAAAAAATATATTTTAGTTGTGTACAATATGTCATAATGTTTTTAAAGCGAGTGGTTTGCCATAAAAGTCATATTTTTGTGAGAATGCATGCAAACATTACTTTTATGTAGTATATTTTTTACACAGGCCTGCTAAATAAAGAATATTACATTAATTAATGTAAACTATTAAATATATACACAAACAAATTACCCAAGTCTCCACTTCAAAAAATATATTTTAGTTGTGTACCATATGTCATAATGTTTTTAAAGCGAGTTGTTTGCCATAAAAGTCATATTTTTGTGGGAATGCATGCAAAAATAACTTTTATGTAGTAAAAAGCTAGAACATGCCTGCTAAAAAAAAAAAGACTATTACATGAATTAAAGTAAAATATTAAATGTATCCACAAACAAATAACCCAAGTCTCCACTTGTAAAAAATGCATTTGTCATTATGTTATTAAAGCGAGTTGCTTGCCATAAAAGTCATATTTATGTAGGAATGCATGCACAAATAACTTTTAGGCTTGCACATTCCTGCTAAAAAACGACTATTACATGAATCAATGTAAAAATGTTAAATGTATACACACAAACAAATAACCCAAGTCTCCACTTAAAAAAATATTTTAGTTCTGTACAATATGTCATAATGGTATTAAAGCGAGTTGTTTGCCATAAAAGTCATATTTATATGGGAATGCGTGCAAAAATAACTTTTATGTCGTAAAAGGTTTGCACATGCCTGCTAAAAAAAAGACTAGTACATGAATTAATGTAAAATATTAAATGTATACACAAACAAAAAACCCAAGTTTCCACTTAAAAAAATATTTTTGTTGCATACAATATGTCATAATATTATTAAGGCGAGTTGTTTGCTATAAAAGTCATATTTACATGGGAATGCATGCAAAAATAATATGTCGTAAAAGGCTTGCACATGCCTGCTAAAAAAAGACTATTACATGAATTAATGGAAAATATTAAATGTATACACAAACAAATAACCCAAGTCTCCACTTAAAAATATATTTTAGTTGTGTACAATGTCATTGTGTAATTAAAGCGAGTTGTTTGCCATAAAAGTCAAAATTATGTGGGAATGCATGCAAAAATAACTTTTATGTAGTATAAAGCTTGCATAGGCCTGCCATCAACAGCCCATAATGCTTGTCAGTGCATGCACACCACTCGGCTGCAGCCACGTGTGTGCAACTTCCTGTTATGTTTACAAATTAAAAGAACAACATTAAATTAATCACATATTATTTTTTTTATTTTATTTTATTTTTTGCTAGAAATGCCATCGGAAATGCTGTGATCTAAAATGTTTTTATGTGTTTTTACCTTATTTTTGTGGACTTTTTCAATCTGCACTGCAACCACAGAAGTTCGGCATTGTGGGATGGATCAAGTCTATCCTATCTTAATAAGAGCGTTTACTGTGAAACATAGTGCAGACTGTATGATTACAGTACATGTGAAATAACAGTTACTTGCCTGAAATATAAAGGCATGGTCATTCCTACAGCAACATACAGTCAGTTTGGATTACAGCATTTTATGTTTACTGTGTTTATATTTTGGAGAATTATAGTTAAATTGTTTTACATGTTCTGGACATGTTGCTAAAGGTTTGATGACGCGTGTGTCCTCTTATTTTTCCAGCATTACACTTGAATACACTGTAAAACAAATATTGTCAATTTACAATAACATGTACAGTAGTTTTACTGCAAAGTTAGATTGTGTGACATGCACTTTTTTTTCTTTTACAGCAGTTTGTTAAGGTACAATATATTTTCCGTGCAATGTTAAATGTTGTGAAATCCTTGGTCATTATTTGTGATTGAAGGCTCCAACTGACACACGTGAGTCTTTATTATTATTATTATTATTATTGTCCAGCAATATTGCAGCATCACCCACCACACTTCTGCACCGGCCTGATTAGTGGGGCTTGGACACATAGAGGGTGTGTTGGGGGGTCGTGGGGGACTATCTCGCCCCCCGTCTTTTTCTCTTATGTGACTCGGCCCAGTTTTCCCGCTTTTGGCTCAGCCTGCACGGCGCAGGCGGAGGGGGTGTTTATAAGGGGGTTGCTGGGGGGGTGATGATGACAGAGGTCGGGTCGCGCTAATGGGCCAGTGAAGAGCGGCGGAGCACATACATTAATACACTTGTTCTTCCCTTCTCCAATCAGCATAGGTGTGTTCATTCTTTCTCTTCTTATACACCCACCTCCTCCCCACACACCACCCACTCCCTCCTCTCTCTCTCTCTCTCTCTCTCTCTCTCTCTCTCTCTCTCTCTCTCTCTCTCTCTCTCTCTCTCTCTCTCTCTCTCTCTCTCTCTCTCTCTCTCTCTCTCTCTCTCTCTCTCTCTCTCTCTCTTGCCCACTCTCTCATTCGCTCTCTCCCACGCCAGCGCACATCCACGCCAAACTCGCTGCGTCCTGACATCTGAGTTCACTGTCAATCTCTGTCTCCTTCGCAGGGATATCCCCTCCGTCTCCCTCTCCACTCCAGCACCCTTTTGGAAACTATTTTTTATTTTTTTTTTCATTACCCAGCCCCACTTTTTCTTCACTTCCACGAGGGGACACCGGCTAACCATCGTGGGTATATTTCCCCCCTGTTTTTTTTTTTTGTTTTTTTTTATGTTCTTCCTGTGTGTGGGCCGTGGACAAACAGGCAACACAGTGTGGTTTTGACACCGACGCAGGATGCCCCAAAAAGGTAAAAGTCTTCCATTACAATATTTGTTAACATTATGCTATTTTTGGTTTCAATTTGGTGCAGCAAAATAGGCATGTATATATTTTTTAATATTTTCTTAAACTAATCTTATGTGCTTAATTTTGCCTAAAGAATAAAGCATTTAGGCGCAATGACTCGATGAGCAAGGCGTCAGATTAATTCATGCCGACCACTCAGCAAAAAAAAAAAAAAAACTTCTTGCAGATGAAAAGTGAGGAGCAAATAAAAACTCTATTTTTGCATTGCTAATAAATGAATGTAGTATATTTACAGATATATGCAGCAAGGACAAAAATAACATTTTAATAAGTGTATGTTCCGTTTGAAAATTCTTGGAAAATACCAGCCTCATATGCATAAATAATAATAGCAGTATAAGCAGCAAATTCCAATAAAGAATAAACAGTCTTAATTAAATTAGTGGCTTTTCCAATTTTATAAGACCGGCCTGCAAAAATGTGGTGTAATAATTGTAAAAAACACAAAAAAAGAAAGCAATGAGCAGTGAGGCCTGCATGCATGCACTCTTTTAGTGTTTGTTGCGTGAATAAGCATATTGAATTAAGACATTGTCGTTCCGGATTATAACGCAAAAGAAATGGAGATGAGATGCTATCGTTAACCCTGCGAACAACAAGGTTGAGCTTTCGACCTCCAATAAATGATTAACCACGTGCGCCATACACAGGCTGCTTTAAATGGTGCTTTTATTTATTTGCTGAAAAATGCATGGTTTATTTTTAATTTCTTTTACACATATTTTTTTTCAATAATTATAGCAGGTTTTAAACGTGCAAGATGAGTGTGTGATGGAATTTTCAATGTGCATTTAATGAGCGTGCAAAACAGCAGCACGGGCAAGTGCACACTTTCCATGCCTGAAACACAATTAGGACACAACACAACTCTAACATGAAAAAAGTTTTCCCACACTGGCCCCCTTTCGTTTCCCTCCCTTATCTGTTCCTCAATTGAAAAGCTTCTTTTAATGCATTTGTCTTTTCCAATTGAGCGCCCTACTGATTTCTTGTGTCTTTACAACCACAGCACCAAACAACCACCGAATGTTTAACAGCAAGTAATACTTATGTTTCTCCTATTAAAAAAAAAATACATGCAAAACAAAAAAAACAGCATTCAGTCACACACACAGTTGCTGCACCCGGGTCACGGTCGCGTGTGTGTGTGTTTGAGAGAGAGAATGTGTGTGTGAATGGTCCCGAAGGGGGTGGGATGCATGCCTCCGGCTCTTTGTATTAATGTGAACTTGTTGGAGTGTTTCGTGGGGAAGCTGTGCGTGTTTTTATCCGCCCTGGTGGTATAAGGTGGCCTCAAAGAAGCAATACATATATTTTAGGGGTTGAATAAAGTTATGAAAAACTTCAACAAAATTATCAGCATAATTGAGTAGCCTCCATTGGCTGTGCTAATGTCTTGTTTTGCTCTGTCCTATAGGGAGGCATTAAGTAGTGCAAACGGCAGATGATTGACTAAATTGTAATAAGAGTGGACAGTCAACTCTGTTTCCAGGCAAGTTTAATATACAAAAACATGCAACACAAAAAAAGGCTGCTAAACTACACCAAATGTTTTCCTAAAATAATATTAACGAGGAGAGAGATGACAATTTGTAAAGAAATAAAAAATTTGAAAATAAAAATAATTGTAAATTGAAGTCAACCTGTTTTATTATCTTCCCTTGTGATGCTTAGAATACCACAGCCAAGCCACGTGGGAGTCTGGCGTAGCCTCAATGATGCAAAACAGTAAGTTTTCTATTTATTATTATTTCATGCTGTGACATTTCTAATTGTGAGTGCATGGACACAACACCTCTGACATTATTGCCTTTAAAAAAAGGAGGTGAAAGTGTATTATTTGCATGATTGACATGAGGGAAGTGTACTGTTGCTCATTGCTGTCATTTTATTTTTGTGGTTATGTTATTATAGAACAAGTTAATCATACCACAGGATGAAAAAATGGGGATGGAATATATTATTTTTTTCTGCCTGGGTTGCTATGGAATAATTGCACAGGCGCCTGCATACAAGATAGGCCTGCATGAAACATGAGGGTAGGGAAATAATGTTTTTCATGCAAATGAGTGCATTATTTATAGAAAACAAACACACACACATACAGTACATGGCTAGACCGGAAGTTGGGCTGAATTCTGTCTTTCCTGGTGCAAAAAGACACAACGAAAGTTAAACATGAACGTTTTCTCTCTTGCTGCTGGACAAGAGGTGTATGACATCTGTGATGAAGGTGTGTGCATTGATTTTATTACATTCCTTATGTGCAAAAAAAAAAAAAAAAAAAAAAAAGCGTTTTTTGATATGTGCAAAGTGGGTAAATATACTGTCTTTTCACGCAAGGGGTTGTCCAAGTGGGGTCACGGTCGTCTTTTGTACTAATAAGTCCTATGGGTGCGTCCAAAATGACACCATATGTTTTGGCGCGTAATCAGCGCCAGCGGGCGAGATGGACTCTATGAAGGCCACTTGAGGGAATTGAGCCATGATTAAGACTCATACGTGACAGCTTTTATCGATCATTCATTTCCAAATATGATGGTCATAAATCAGAGGCGATGGAGCAGCAGCAGCAAGGTTTTAACGCGCGCGAAGCCAATTTGGGCCATTAATTCCACGTAATCCTGGAATTAGCAAGGAGCAGGGAGGGATGATAGTGGATTTAGCATCAATCACATCCACGCAAGATGGAAGATTATTATTACGCGCAAGAAAAAAGGGGGCCTTCTTTGGATCAGATTGAGCGCACACAATTTGTTGTCAAATACAAACAAGAATGCGAAGAGGAGAAGGAGGGGGGGGGCACTACATGTCACTTTTAATATGTTAAGAATCTAAGCGCGCCCTCGTTTTTGTGACCGCGCGTAGACACCCCCCCCCTCCCCCCAGGCCACCTTAAAACCAACCCCCTCCTTTCTCTCTTCCTCCGAGGGGTAAACGAGTAGCGTCCAATTTGGTCTGAGTGATATCCAAATGCAGGCAGAAAGGCTCGTTTTTTATCCTGCTACTATTTGTCGTGACGATGCGATTCGGCCGCGCTGGAGCCGTGTCACAAAGTGACGTGTCTGCCACAAAGTGCTCCCACTGATCTTTTCAATTAGCCTGCTCGTGCATGATCCGAGGCGACTTCCGCCCATTCCCAGAAATTAAGCTCAAAGTTGACGTGCGGCGAGCTTTATTTTAAAGACAAATGTCAGCCAGGCTCATCATATTTGCTTCCCCCCCTCGTCTATATTCGGAGCTTATTTATTGCTAAGGAGCGCGGGCTGCGGGAGTCAATGTAGCGGCGGGCAGCGCTGGGGAAGCAGCAAAAGGGCGCAGGGACGCGCAGCGTGCAGGGGCGCTCCTACTTCAGGTTTGCAGGCTTCGGATATCTACTTTAACTCCATTTACCTCTCTTTTGCCAGAAATAAATGCATTTAAGGCTTTTTAAAGATGCTTTCACGTGTGCGTAAAATGCGCACCTGGTTGGACCGGTAGCTAATTTAACTTTAATTATTTCGTTATGACGATGCAATTGCCCTTTTAACACCAAAACAAGTGCAGAAATGTTCGAATGCATGTTTTTTTTTTTTTTTTTTTTGCAGATATATCCTGCACGTGCATCACAATTTTACAGGCTTAGTTTAGCTTTTTTTTTTCCCACGGGGGTTATGGATGATGACCCTAATTCCGTCTGCCCACGCAGGTCACAGCGGCGTCAACCAGCTCGGCGGCGTGTTCGTCAACGGTAGACCGCTGCCAGATTCCACCCGGCAGAAAATAGTAGAACTCGCCCACAGCGGTGCTCGACCCTGCGACATCTCACGGATACTACAGGTGACCAACGCGCGATTATTTATATATATTTTTTTAAAATTCATATTTGTATGTTTTTTCCCCTCTAAATATGTGTTGTATAGCCACAGAGAAGCTTGAATGAATGCAGGCAGTGCGCAACGGGATTGCGCGTAAAGATATTTCTAATATTTGGACACGTGGAGACAGGAGGAAAAACGATGCCTGCTCTAATAATAATAATAATAATCATAATAATAATAACATCAATAATACAAATAATCATAAAAATAATAGTAAAAATAAATTAAAATAGCTCTATTGTAGCAAATGCCTAATTTACCATTCAAGGCATATTTTCTGTGTTTATAGACCCATGATGAAGTCCAAGTGGTGGACAGTGAAAAGGTGATACTTGAACGCCATCACAAGACATTCCACGGATAGTCCTAAATAATGGATGTGAATTGTGTTCTTTTGCTCTCCATCCAGGTGTCCAACGGCTGCGTGAGCAAGATCTTGGGCCGCTACTATGAGACGGGATCCATAAGACCGCGGGCCATCGGCGGCAGCAAGCCGAGGGTCGCCACGCCGGAGGTGGTCGCCAAGATCGCACAATACAAGCGGGAGTGTCCGTCGATCTTCGCCTGGGAGATCCGCGACCGGCTTTTATCGGAGGGCATCTGCACCAACGACAACATACCCAGTGTAAGTTGAAGCACGCCTGATTGCATTTGCGCCATTTCGCGCGTTTACGCGTGCAGGACGCATCCAAGCGTTCGCGCTTATTAATGCAAATTGCGCACGCGCGCCTGCATCACGTGGCCAATTTGCTCCTGCTTTCGTTGCACGGCTGCAGGCTTTCCACGCTCATACATGCGCCATGTTGGCTCCCCTTCAGGTGTCATCGATAAACAGAGTTCTGCGCAACCTGGCGAGCGAGAAGCAACAGATGGGCGCAGATGGCATGTATGACAAGCTGAGGATGCTCAACGGTCAGACAGGAAGTTGGGGGACCCGGCCAGGCTGGTATCCCGGAACATCAGTGCCCGGCCAGCCCAATCCAGGTGAGCCTCGTCATCATCATCATCCTCATCATCATCATCCTCTCTGCTGCAAGTGTGCACAACAATTACTGAGGCCTCGCAATGCGGTGCGCACGGCCCCGGATGTAGACATGCGTGACAGCGGGGCCCGTTCTCCCACTCAAGAGGTGTGGCGCGCGCACAAAGGAATGTTTCCGTCCACACGCAATGATGGCCGATGGGAAACACTCCCACTTTCCACGCAACCTGTAATTGCTCATTAGCAGAGGAGGCCTTTGTCTCTTTCTTTGTGTGTGTAAGCGTGAGTGTGTGGGTGCGCGTGTGCGCGTGTGCGCCAGTGCGTGTGTGAGCGTGTAAGTCTGTGTGTGTGTGTGTGTGTGTGAGTGTGTGTGTGTGTGCTGATCACTTGAAGGCCCAGCAGGCCTTGAAATGTAAACTAAAAAAAATGCTTCTGTGCATTTAAAAGTATTTAAGAATAAATAAAAATAATAACGTGCGTAACTGTTTTATCAGCATTTTAGCATGTGGTGGCAGACATTAATTAATATGCATTAAAGTGTAAATTATCACTGTATTCATATGCCATCATCATTATTAATACCGCTGTTTTAAATAAATACAATATGATCAACATGGTACAAATAAATATATTTATAATTCAACTTGTTGGCTTTTGAAAGTAATTAAATAATTCAAGACGTTTAAGTAAAAAATAATAACAACAACAACAACAATAATAATGATAATCAATCCATCCATATTGTAGTTCTATAATAATAATAATACAACTTATTATTATTATTATAGAATTAAAAGAATCAAATCGAATATTAAAATGTATATGAATTTTTACTCTGTTCGATATATTATGAATATAAATAATAATAACAATTACAGGCCGAAAAGCATGACCAAAAGGCCGCCTGTTCGATTTCCTAAAAAAAAAAATATTCATACGGCGAGTAAATAACCCACCCTCTCGGGTGAGGTGCCCCTGAGCAAGGCACACAAACTCCTCCTTAATTAATGGGTTTTAGGCCGAACAAAAATGACGTCGCAATAATAAGTAGCTTCATAGAATAACTTTTATCATGATAATATGAAGTTATTACCACCATAATAACAGTGAAATACTAATATTAATTATACATAAAATGAAGAACACAATTTTAAACAAACAAGAATGATTAGTATTTTTTTTTATTTAGAATAAAGATTAATTTAAAACGAGACGATATAGCTTAACATAGTAACAATAAAATATGTGCAGCTAATGTGCAGAGTTAATTTAAAATAATAATAATATTGATAATGATAACAACATTTTAATTCAGTGCTGAGTTAGAATACAGAAAAAAAGCAATTGTTCATCCTATAAACGAATAAAAACTATTTCATGTTATGGCTCTAAATCCCGTCTCTAGGATTTAGTCTCTCACTTTCTCTTTCACTTTTAAGCGGTTTCTCAAGAGTGTTTTGATCCGGTCTCAGCGGCTAAAAGGTGCCGCAATTGGTTCGCCATCTTTTTTTCCCCTTTTTCTCTTTCTTTCTGATATTTTATGCTGCTTTTCCGCCTGACTGGCTGACACAACTTGATACTAAAGAATGAGTTTATTTCCCAGAAAACAAATCCCGGCAGAGGTCTGCCGCGGGATAATGGCGGCTCGGTCACCCCCTTTTTTGTGGATTATCTCCCACTATGGCATACAAAAGTTGTCTTATTTGATTGGATTCCACGCACAAAGTGGGGTTGCGTCGGGGCCTTGCGGGGAATTGCGCGTGCACGCACGGACTTTCTGATGATGTGCAACAAGTGGACGTGCAGACATTATGGTCGATAAGCCTTTTTTTTTAAGAGGAGGTAGTGTTAGGATTGGGGGTGGGGGGGGGGGGGGGGTGAATAGATTGGCCTTATTTAGGAGTTGTTTGGGTGGGGGGGCTCGCATGCTCTCTCCTCACTCATTTGTTTCCAATTGAGGACAGCAATCCTGAGTGGCGTGGACGTGATTAATGATGCTAGTGGATAAGGGTTAACACACTGGACTCAAAGCTCTGTTGACCGGCCTCCTCTTGGACACAATACCAAAAAAAGAGAGTGGCCTGTGCAGCTCCAGTGGGAGAGGATCCTTTTGTGTGGGGCATACACCCCCCCTCCCACCACCACACATATATTCCACCCACCATGCATGCTCGTCCCCATGCCTGTGTCCACAGTTTAATGGTTTCCCTTTACCCCTGAAGCCATTGTATCAGCCTGAAAAGCCTCCTCTGCTATTGAAAATAAAGTTGGTGGTCACCTCAATGGTTTTATACTGACGCCCATATGGGGACCATTGATGCTTCTGGGGTGGAGGGGGTGTTTGCAAGTGAGTTTGGGCTTTTAATGCCTGTCTCTGAAAAGAGGCTGGACTTTTTTCTTGTCTGCTTTTGACAACACGCAGCATTGTTGCACTGTTGAGTTCCCACAATATTTGATAAATAAGAGAAATAATCTGATACAGGGTCAAACTTCCGCCATCGGAACACTTTTAAGCGCTGATTTTTTTGTAGCCACTATTTTTGTTTGTTCCTACATGTAAAAAGAAGTTATGTTAGAGTGTAAAAACTCAGGCACAATTTCCCAATTGGATTCGATTCTAGATCAGTTAATGACGATTTGATTTGTTCGACACCTTAATATTGAAAGCGTGTCAAATCGTTTTCTCTTCATCATAAATAACTTTGGAAAGTTTCGACTTCATCCAAAGTCCCCAAAAGAGCTAGTTTGATACAAGAAAATAATTGAAAGTGAAAGCATGCTTGTGTTGCAACATTCCATCACTGCAAATTCAGATAGTTTCTTCAAAGGCAAAATATTAAATATTAAATACTAACAGTGCTTAAAAAAATCGATTCACATCCAAAATTAAATTTTTTATTAATTCCGATATTGAATTGATTCAAAATTTTCCAGAATTTTTTTCTTAAGACACATTTTTTGGATTAAAAACAATAAACAAGTAGTATTGCTAAATTTATTATTGATATGTATACTTATATACGTATTGTATTTGGTGTCTTCTCAATTACGTTGTAAATGTTTATACCAAGTATTGTAAAGCTGTGGTTAGGTTGGAGTTGTTCCATTGTATTTTATTTATATCGATTTTTGTAAATAACATTTTAAGATACATTTGAAAAAAAAAGTTTTGAGGCCAACACTGCATGTAGAAATCATACGTCAGCAGGTTTTATTATCATTTAAACACCAGATATTATATTACGAGAATCATGTTGAATCAAAAATCCATTCTAAATCGAATCGGGAAGGGCCTTCAGATTCCTAGTATATCTTCTAGTAGAGTGGGTCTCAAAACTTTTTTTTTACCAATTACCACCTGAGAAAAAGCTTGGCTCTCCAAGAACTACCATAATAACCAACGTTAAAATACAGTAGCATAGTAGGCCTTAGTATTTATTGAACACTATTCAGAAGTTTTATTTAACAAGTATATTTAATATTTTGGCCACTGTAAAATTACACACAATTTGAACAGTAACACTCTGTTTGAGTATAGAAAATACAAAACTGTACATTATTTAGTGATTCTTTGGCGTACCACGAGATGGTGCCAAATTGAGAATCACTGCTCTGGTAAATATATAAGCTATTTTTTGGGAGTCTTATTTCGTTAGCACAGCCAGACAATTTTATTGTGAATGCCGGAAGTGTGCACATGTTTTTTGGTCGCATTTGACAATGCTCTGTGATAGATGAAGATGTAAACAAAAGTGCGTCTGCCATCCTTTATTCAGCGTTGGTCTTACAAGACTCTCAGTTACAAGTGTAGTTATATAGGAATAATATGTTGCAAGATCATAAGGTTGTGTGGCAATACCGCTGCACGCGGCTGCTGGGGTAATTTTTGATAGTATGTCGTGTAAATCGATATTGTTAAAAAAATAAAATATATCGATCAATAACTGACAAAAATGATGATCATTATCAGGGGCCTATTTGATACATTTTTTACATTAAAGATCCATCCATCCATCCATTTCTGCCGCTTATTCCCTTTTGGGGTGGTGGGGGGCGCTGGTGCCTATCTCAGCTACAATCGGGCGGAAGGCGGGGTACACGCCGGACAAGTCGCCACCTCATCACAGTACATTAAAGATGTTAAAAACAATTAAATCTACATCAGAATATGCTACACTATTACAAAAAATATAGGTGACGACTCAAATGTGTTGTACCTTATTATTCATGAAATCATTTAACTTTCTAATCATGTCAAGGGCTGAAAATGGCACCCACATCTTGGACACTCCTGCCCTAACCATACTCTGTAAATACATAACCAGGATTTCACAGCTTTAAACAGTCTTTTTTAAATGTAGACTGCTGTAATAAAGAAAATACTGTAATGTTACAACAAATAACTGCAAAAAAAAAATACAATCTACATTCCAGAATCATTAACAGTTGTTTACCAGTAAATTACTGTAGATGTGACTGTGAAGTATTGCAATTGTAAGCCCGCAAGTTGCTGTGAATTTTCAATGACAATGGAGCCAAGATGATGTAAATGTGTGCTTGAGGCCGATATCTAAGACAATAAAAGCTTGATACACAACAATAAATCCAGTCTTGACGGATAACATTGACAATAAAACAAGAGCATGTTTAAAATTACGATTTTAAGTTAATAGTGCAGTGATGAGGGCAATAATCAAAGATGCTAATAACAGAATCCACACAACAAAATCCACTTTAATTATACAGCACATTAACAAACTATTTCCAAAGTGCAGTACACTATCAACAAATATACCAGTAAATACCAATGAAGGAATTTAAAAAACAATATATATAATAAAAACATAATATACAAAATTGAAAAATAAGACATGCATACATGACTTATGCCAAAAATTGTATTACCGATATTATTAGTAATGGCCCTAAATGCTGTAATTGAAATTATACTGAATATATATATCTATATATATATATATATATATCTATATCTATATATATATATAGAGATATAGATATATATATATATATATAGAGATATAGATATATATATATATATATATATATATCTATATATATATATATATATATATATATATATATATATATATATATATATATATATATATATATAGATATATATATAGATATATACATATATATATATATATTAGGTCTGCGAATCTTTGGGTGTCACACGATTCGATTCAATATCGATTCTTGGGGTTACGATTCGATTATAAATGGATATTTTTCGAATCAAAACGATTCTGTATTCATTCAATACATAGGATTTCAGCAGGATCTACCAGAGTCTGCTGACATGCTAGCAGAGTAGTAGATTTAAAAAAAAAAAAAAGCTTTTATAATTATAAAGGACAATGTTTTATTAACTGATTGCAATAATGTAAATTTGTTTTAACTATTAAACGAACCAAAAATATGACTTATTTTATCTTTGTGAAAACATTGGACACAGTGTGTTGTCAAGCTTATGAGATGCGATGCAAGTGTAAGCCACTGTGACGCTATTGTTCTTTTTTTTTTTTCTATAAATGTCTAATGATAATGTCAATGAGGGATCACTGCTATGCTGAAATTATAACTAATATCGATACTGTTGTTGATCATATTCATTTTTGTTTCACTACTTTTGTTTTGTTCTGTGTCGTGTTTGTCTCCTCTCAATTGTTCTGTTTATTGCAGTTCTGAGTGTTGCTGGGTCAGGTTTGGTTTTGGAATTGGATTGCATTGTTATGGTTTTGCTGTGTATTGTTTTGTTGGATTGCTAAAAAAAATAAAAATAAATAAATGAAATAAAATAAAAAATCGATTTTTTAAAAATGAGAATCGGTTCTGAATTGCACAAAGTGAGAATCGCGATTCAAATTCGAATCGATTTTTTCCCACACCCCTATTATATATATATATATATATATCTGCGATGAGGTGACGACTTGTCCAGGGTGTACGCCGCCTTCCGCCCGATTGTAGCTGGGATAGGCGCCAGCGCCCCCCGCGACCCCGAAAGGGAATAAGCGGTAGAAAATGGATGGATGGATGGATGGGTATATATATATATATATATATATATATATATATATATATATATATATATATATATATGTATATATATATATGTATATATATATATATATATATATATCCCTGCGACCCCAAAAGGGAATAAGCGGTAGAAAATGGATGGATGGATATATATATATATATATATATATATATATATATATATAGAGGTAGAAAATGTGTGTATATATATATATATATATATATATAGAGGTAGAAAATGTGTGTATATATATATATATACACACACTCACATATACTGTATTATTATATATATATACATATGTACATATACATACCTAGTTACAATATTACTAAAAATAGGTATTGTTTATGAGCCAAACACATTTTTTTAATGCAGCAGGTACCCTTAGGGTGCTTTTGAAATGGTACAAATGTGGACTTCATGTCACCTTGAACACTTTTTAAATGTATTAAGATATATTTATGGCTTCCTAAAGAACAATTTTGTACTTTTGAAATAGCATTCTTAAAAAAACTATTCTTGTCTTTATACCTTTATTTTGAGGGTGCATGGGGCAAAAATAAGCCAAATAAAAAACAAAATGCAGAGATACTGCTTCAACAGAGTTGTTATCAGATTTATAATACGTGCAGTACCTGCGTTCCTGACAACAAGTGTTGGCCAGGAAAGTCAGTTGAAAAAAAAAGCAAAGCAACAAGTTGTGATATGTGATGGCAGGTCAAAGTTTTGTGTGACTTGACTGCAAAAAGCCAAAAAAAGAGAACAATTATTTTAATGTTTGTAAATTTAAGCTGTTGTCATCAAATCCATACACGCTGATGTTTTACACCATGGCTGACTTGAGTTGTAAAAAAGTGTGCAAAAGCCAAAGAAAAAGCCAATATGGATTCTTTGTTCTTTGATGGTTTGAAAAGTCTCATGATGCTTAAAGAGAACTTTTATGGGACTATACGGTGTATATTTTCTACAAAAAGCCAAAGGAAATTCTTGATCAATGCATCATAAGTCCTTTTTTGCTATCAGTGTTGGGAACATTTCTAAACAGTCAAAAAAAAGCATAAAAACACACCCTCTTTAGCTTTTGAGTCTGACAGTCATGTGCAAATGTTGTTTTTCTATTGTAATTTTAAAGCACTTTTTTGTCTTCATCATAATTCCCCCTTACAAAGTCACAACAGCCGCTTATGCCCCTTGGCCTGGCAGACTGGCGTCGACACAAGCGGGTATCAAAATAACTGAAATCAGCCTATACTAGCACATTTACCTAGGATTCATATCTAGGATGTTTTAACCTTGGGCAGGTTGTAGAAATTGTTTACTTCCCTTTTGCTTAATTTATTTTGATTGTTCTGTTTTTAAATATTTTATTCTCTACACTAGTGGCCCTCAAACTTTTTTTTTTAACAAGTACCACATTATAAAACACTTGGCTCTCCAAGTACCACCATAATGACCAACATTAAAAGGCAGTAGCATAGCAGGCATAAGTATTCATTAAAAACAACGCAGAGCTTTTAATTAACAAGTATATTTAATATTTTTGGCCACTGTAATGTTGAACGCAGTTTGAACAGTAACTCTGTGTTTGAATATTTGAGTTTCAGAATCACTGCAGCTGTTGTGATTATTTTGTCAAATGTCTTTACGAGAGTGACGATAACAAATCTGCCCCAAAAAAAATTACATTGGTGAATCTTGTTGCTGTGGTAGAATGCAGGTTGTAGCAACCCGCTTTTATTTTGAAGCTTACTTTGCACTGAACAGGAAGCCACTGTGTGCATGTTGCAAAGCTGTGCTTTGTTAAAAGTTAAAGTTAAAGTACCAATGATTGTCACACTAGGTGTGGCAAAATTATTCTCTACATTTGACCCATCACCCCTGATCACCCCCTGGGAGGTGAGGGGAGCAGTGAGAAGCAGCAGTGGCCTTGCCCGGGAAACATTTTAACCCCCAATTCCAACCCTTGATGCTGAGAGCCAAGCAGGGAGGTAATGGGTCCCATTTCTTATAGTCTTTGGTATGACTTGGCCAGGATTTGAACTCAAAACCTACCAATCTCAGGGTGGACACTCTAACCACTAGGCCACTGAGTAGGTTGCTGATGTCCTTTCATGAAAATGATGACAAACAGACAGAACAATGACCAATTTTGTGTCAATAAAAGTGGTCGACAATGTACAAACCCTGTTTCCATATGAGTTGGGAAATTGTGTTAGATGTAAATATAAATGGATTACAATGATTTGCAAATCATTTTCAACCCATATTCAGTTGAATATGCTACAAACACAACATATTTGATGTTCAAAGGTCCCTGGTTCAATCCCCACCTAGTACAAACCTCGTCACGCCCGTTGTGTCCTGAGCAAGACACTTAACCCTTGCTCCTGATGGGTGCTGGTTAGCGCCTTGCATGGCAGCTCCCTCCATCAGTGTGTGAATGTGTGTGTGAATGGGTAAATGTGGAAGTAGTGTCAAAGCGCTTTGAGTACTTTGAAGGTAGAAAAGCGCTATACAAGTACAACCCATTTATCAATTATAAACATTTTTTTTGTGCAAATAATCATTAACTTTAGAATTTGATGCCAGTAACACATGACAAAGAAGTTAGGAAAGGTGGCAATAAATACTGATAAAGTTGAGGAATGCTCATCAAACACTTATTTGGAACATTCTACAGGTGTGCAGGCTAATTGGGAACAGGTGGGTGCCATGATTGGGTATAAAAGCAGCTTCCATGAAATGCTAAGTAATTCACAAACAAGGATAGGGTGAGGGTCAACACTTTGTAAGCAAATTGTTGAACAATTTTAGAACACCATTTCTCATCGAGCTATTGCAAGGAATTTAGGGATTTTACCATCTACGGTCCATAAAATCATCAAAAGGTTCAGAGAATCTGGAGAAATCACTGCACGTAGGCGACGATATTATGGACCTTTGATCCCTCAGGCAGTACTGCATCAAAAACCAACATCAGTGTGTAAAGGATATCATCACATGGGCTCAAGAACACTTCAAAAACCAATGTCAGCAACTACAGTTGGTTGCTACATCTGTAAGTGCAAGTTAAAACTCTACTATGCAAAGCCAAACCCATTTATCAAAAACACCCAGAAACGCCGCCGGCTTCGCTGGGCCCAAGCTCATCTAAGATGGACTGATGCAAAGTGGAAATGTATTCTGTGGTCTGACGAGTCAAACATTTCAAATTATATTTGGAAACTGTCCTCCGGAACAAAGAGGAAAATAACCATCCGGACTGTTATAGGGACAAAGTTCAAAAGCCAACATCTGTGATGGTATGGGAGTGTATTACAGTGCAATACGTTTTCATAACATGGTCACTACTGCCTACTTTGTCTCGTTATATTCTTATTTTACAGTTATATTTTTATTCCCATTGTTGCTTTTTAGTTTTTATTCTTATTGTAATACTTCTCTATTTTGTTTCCATTTAAACCCCCATTATTTACTTTTTACTTTTATTTAAATTGATCTAAACTCTGTACACTGCTGCTGGAATTTTAATTTTCCTGAAGGAACTCTCCTGAAGGAATCAATAAAGTACTATCTATCTATCTATCTATCTATCTATTAGTGCCCAAGGCATGGGTAACTTACACATCTGGGAAGGCACCATTAATGCTGAAAGGTCCATACAGGTTTTGAAGCAACATATGTTGTCATCCAAGCAACGTTATAATGGACGCCCCTGCTTATTTCAGTAAGACAATGCCAAGCCACATGTTACAACAGTGTGGCTTCATAGTAAAAAAGTCTGGGTAGTTTCTTGGCCCCCCTGCAGTCCAGACCTTTCCCCCATCCAAAATGTGTGGCGCATTATGAAGCGTAAAATACAACAGCGGAGACCCCGGACTGTTGAACGACTGAAACTCTACATGAAACAAGAATGGTAAAGAATTACACTTTCAAAGCTTCAACAATTAGTTTCATCAGTAATCAACACATTTATTGAGTGTTAAAAGAAAAGGTGATGTAACACAGTGGTGAACACGCCCTTTCCCAACTACTTTGGCACGTGTTGCAGCCATGAAATTCTAAGTTAATTATTATTTGCAAAAAAAAAAATAAAGTTTATGAGTTTGAACATCAAATATCTTGTCTTTGTAGTGCATTCAATTGAATATGGGTTGAAAAGGATTTGCAAATCATTGTATTCCGTTTATATTTACACCCAACACAATTTCCCAACTCATATGGAAACGGGGTTTGTATGTTGACGTCAACTTTAGCAGGCTGTTTTAAGCAGGTGACCTTGCATATTGCGTGACTTAAAGGTGTCCAGTTACTAATACAATATAATAACTGGTATAATAATGGCACATTTTAATTTGGAATGATCATGATTAATCATAGTCAATTTGGCCCTCGTGTGTGAATGTGAGTGTGAATGTTGTCTGTCTATCTGTGTTGGCCCTGCGATGAGGTGGCGACTTGTCCAGGGTGTACCCCGCCTTCTGCCTGAATGCAGCTGAGATAGGCTCCAGCGACCCCTCGCGACCCCGAACGGGATAAGCAGTAGAAGATGGATGGATGGATGGATGGATGGCGGGACGGCTTGGCGCAGTGGAAGAGTGGCCGTGCGCAACCCGAGGGTCCCTGGTTCAATCCCCACCAAGTACCAACCTCGTCACGTCCGTTGTGTCCTTGAGCAAGACACTTCACCCTTGCTCCTGATGGGTGCTGGTTAGCGCCTTGCATGGCAGCTCCCTCCATCAGTGTGTGAATGTGTGTGTGAATGGGTAAATGTGGAAGTAGTGTCAAAGCGCTTTGAGTACTTTGAAGGTAGAAAAGCGCTATACAAGTACAACCCATTTATAACCCATTTATGGATGGATGAATTTTGAAAATGTGTTACTTAAATGCACGTCATTAATGACAATATTATCTAAAGTACCATCAGGATGTGTTTTAAAGTGACATTTGCCAGCAAGCACACCAGTCGGGTGCATTGACCTGATCACTTAGTGACTAATTAGTGTTTTAGCGGGATTAATGCGATCATTTTGTGTGATTAAAGCGCTGCAGTCCTAATAATAACAACACACAATTTGTTTGTTTGGTCCTCAGACGGCTGCCAGCCACAAGACGGCGCAGGAGAGAACACAAATTCCATCAGTTCAAACGGCGAGGACTCCGAGGAGACTCAGATGCGCTTGCAGCTCAAAAGGAAGCTGCAGAGAAACCGCACTTCTTTCACGCAGGAGCAGATCGAGGCACTGGAAAAAGGTGAGAACTCGTGTGTGAGTTTTGTTTATCAATATGAGGACTTTCTCATAGCTTCACGGTGGCAGAGGGGTTAGTGCGTCTGCCTCACAATACGAAGTTCCTGCAGTCCTGGGTTCAAATCCAGGCTCGGGATCTTTCTGTGTGGAGTTTGCATGTTCTCCCCGTGAATGCGTGGGTTCCCTCCGGGTACTCCGGCTTCCTCCCACCTCCAAAGACATGCACCTGGGGATAGGTTAATTGGCAACACTAAATTGGCCCTAGTGTGTGAATGTGAGTGTGAATGTTGTCTGTCTATCTGTGTTGGCCCTGCGATGAGGTGGCGACTTGTCCAGGGTGTACCCTGCCTTCCGCCCGATTGTAGCTGAGATAGGCGCCAGCGCCCCCCGCGACCCCGAAAGGGAATAAGCGGTAGAAAATGGATGGATGGATGGACTTTCTCATCAAATGCTTCAATATATACAAACGTCATTCACTAAGGGCCGCAGACTGAAAAAATAAAGTTTACAGGGGCCATTTTAATATTTTTCATTTTCAAAAGCAGTACAATATCTTTTTTTTAACCTTTAGGGCTCCCCTCAAGTTTGGTGCTGGGGTCTCAAAAGGTCTCAGTCATAAAAATGTGTAAAAAATAGTCATATATTATGATTATGTCTTTATCATTATGGAATTTTAAATAGGTCAATAATTCATAGCAACATTGATTCTGATTCATTATTATTTTTTGGAGGTATGGCTGTTTAAAAAAAATAAAAACAACACAAAAATGATTGGGTACCTGAAAGGGACCCACTCATAAAAGTGTAAAAATAAGTGATATCTTTTTTTTTTATATAAACTTTTCACACTTAAGTATCTATAGATCAAATTCAGATCTATCCGTCGTTGAATACAAGTTTTTACTAAAACAATTGAATGTTGTTTTTTTAGTAGTTTGTCTTACGCCCTTTTCGAGACAGAAAATGTGGTCTTTATATCGCAAACACAAAAAAAGGCATTTTTGTG